>NC_085003.1:13713233-13720733 GCF_963854185.1 Sardina pilchardus | reverse complement strand
GTTTAGAGGCATTTGATGGTCAGTTTTGGCGCTGATTTGAAGTGTTTAGTTTGAGATTGGAGTCGCTCTGTGAAAAGCCTGCTTGGACAGGGCTACAGACTTGAGGGACTGTGTGTTTGCCTTTGACTTCATCTACAAGCAGCTGATGTTTTCAACTTGCTGCTGGTGTTTCTAATTTGTATGAATTCTTTTTGAATAAGTGTGTGATGTGACACCTGCATGTCTGGGTAGATGCCATAACTCTCGCTCTTTACACACACACGCTCAAGACTTTTTGCGCATGTGATGGCGTGAGGGTGTGCATGTGTGTGTGTGTGTGAGTGTGTGTGTGTGTGTGTGTGTGCATGTGCGTGTGTGTGTGTTTGTGTGTGTGTGTGTGTGCATGTGTTTGTGTGAATGTGTGAGCATGCCCTTTTTCATACGTATGTGTTTGTGTGAGTGTCTGGCCGTATGTGTGTGTGTGTGTGTGTGTGTGTGTGTGTGTGTGTGTGTGTGTGTGCATGTCTGTGTGAATGAGCATGTCTGCGTGTCAACTCCATCAGGGCTTGGTTTCTCCTCACACAGCAGTGTTTGCCCAAATAAATCCTCCTCCAGCCCGCGTGCCAGACACCAGATGCTGTCCTTGCCAGCTGTCTGCCTCTCGTCTTTCTCCTCTCCTCTCCTCTCCTCTCTATCTCTCTCTCTCTCTCCTCTCTTATTTCTCTCCTCTCTCGTTTCCATCCTTTCCCTTCTCTCTCTCCCTCCTCTCCTCTCTCTCCCTCTTATTTCTCTCCTCTCTCATTCCCATCCTTTTACCTCTCTCTCCCTCCTCTCCTCTCCTCTCTCTCTCTCTCCTCTCTTATATCCTCCTCTCTCGTTCCCATCCTGTTCCTTCTCTCTCTCCCTCCTCTCCTCTCTCTCTCCCTCCTCTCCTTGCTCTCTCTCTCTCTCTTGTCTCTGAGCACCGGTGACTGTCGGACGGCGTGGCATGGCGCGGCGCGGCGCTCAGCCCCCTTGTTTTCACAACAGCTCCGGCACGGCGGCCCTGGCACAGCTGTTTCCCCCCCGGTTCCCCACGGCCTCTTAAAAAAGGCAATAAATCAATCCCGGCACTCAATACAAGCGGGAAATTGACCAATTAAAGGAGCCCAAGATGCTTATGTTCAGGCAGACGATTTTACAAATTGGCCATCTATTTATACCAGCGGACCGGCTTCCTCTCTCTCTCTCTTTCTATCCTCTTTCTCTCTCTCTCTCTTTCTCTCCTCTCTCTCTCTCTCTCTTCCCGCCTGGCTCCCTGCACTCCCGACAAGAAAATTCACTGGTTGGATTCAGTCCATTAGTGTTTTTCCTGCGCCTGGCAATGGGCTTGACATTCAGAGGAGCTGCTCAGCACCCCGCACACTGATTCGACCACAGCCTCCTGGCCAAGTAGCAAGAGACAGAGAGAGAGAGAGAGAGAGAGAGAGAGAGAGAGAGAGAGAGAGGGAGAGACAACAGTGTGTGAAAGAGAGAGAGAGAGAGAGAGGGGGACAACAACGTGAGAGAGTTACACATAAGGGATGGGGGGCAGAGAGAGAGAGAGAGAGAGAGAGAGAGAGAGAGAGAGAGAGAGAGAGAGAGAGAGAGAGAGAGACAGAGAGAAAGAGAGGGAGAGAGAGGTACACACAAGGGAGGAGGGAAGAGGGAGAGGCAAAGCCTGCAATCGTACACAGAGCACAGCCCAATCTATCAGGGTGGCCTCAGCACAGCCCCAAGACACCATGGCCACACTCACACACACACACACACACACACACACACACATACCCCCCCCCCCCCCACACACACACACACACACACACACACACACACCCACACACCCACACACCCACACACACACACACACACACACACACACACACACACACACACACACTCCCACCCACCCACCCACACACACACACACACACACACAAAATACTCCACCCACATCTCCCCATTACCAAAGCAGTCTCACCCTGGCCAAAACATCTGTCCAGCGCCACAGGAAAAGAGACAAATGAGCAGACCACTCATGACCACCCAAACAAACAAACAAACAAACAACTACACAGACAACCAACCAACCAACAACAACGCTCTCTCTGACGCCAGCACGGGGAGACATGGACATGGACAAAAAGCATGATTGGTCTCGAGTGTGGATTTTGTAAGTTCACGATTTGCCCTTAAAAATAACAAGGCAACCATACACATTTCGGCATTGCTTTTCGACAACTTGGCACTGTGTTTTTTTTCTACCTTTTTCTCTGAGAGTGAGAGATGATGTGAGTGAGAAAATGAGAGAGAGAGAAAGGGAGAAAGAGAGGGAAAGAGAGAGAGAAATAACAAAAGGGAGCCATGAGGTACTACAGGTGTGTCTGGCATCTGTTTACAATCTGCCCACGAGCCTGATCCAAAAACACAACAGCAGACAAGCATTTATTGGGGGCATTTAGACATGGCGCAGCACAGCACTGCTCACATCTCCCCACTTTATGTGATTATCAATCTCTGGGTAACAATCAAAATAACAGACTCTAGCAGGCAGCTCCAAACCTTGCTCCTCCATATGTTGCGCCTCTAAACACGCGTTTGTTAGCATGTCTCTGAAGACTCTTAAACGCCGGGCTGGGGAATGCTTAAGTGTAAGTTGTCGGTGGGGGAAAAAAAAGAGACAGACTAACAGCTTGATCTGTGGATGTAATACCCATCTTCCCTACGAGAAAATATTTGTACTTTTTTTTTGGTTTGGCCACAACAAGTTAGTCTGGCTTTACCATATCACATAAATCCACTGTGTTGAGTGTGGTCTGGAATTACTCCATTAGAATGTGTTTGGGTT
The DNA here is from genome assembly GCF_963854185.1 of Sardina pilchardus. Taxonomy (NCBI): domain Eukaryota; kingdom Metazoa; phylum Chordata; class Actinopteri; order Clupeiformes; family Clupeidae; genus Sardina; species Sardina pilchardus. The sequence goes on along the minus strand of NC_085003.1, from coordinate 13,717,888 downwards.
TGGGGCATCACTAATGGACACCGACCAAATTATATTGGAAGCAATTGGACGAGTTGTGTGAGTGCGCTTGGGAGATCTCGTCTGGCAGTGGCAGGCTAAGCGGAGCCATCTGGTAAAATCAAACTCTTTTCCCAAACCCAGTGGGGGGGGGGGGGGGGTGTGGTGGGGGGGAAAGAGAGGGAGAGGAGGACTGCGACATGTTTTCCCTCGAGAAGGCCCTTCAATGCAACTTTCCTGCTCGGTCTTTCGAGAAATGTCTCCGTCGCAGCTTCAGACGAGACAAATCCCACTGATGCCGACCTCTCCTTGCACACTGGTGTTCCTGGAGCTGTTTTGTCAAGTCACCGCACCGTCATTTGTCAGCGTCACCTCCACGACTCCCCTGGGCTTCCTCACGGAGCCCGATCGCTCCCCAAACAAACGCATCTCCGCACCAACATCTAGACCTCAAAATAGTTTGGAGTATTCGACATGGAACTCCATTTTAAATCGCACAACTATGAATCACCAAACGCACTAAAACACAGTAACCACTAGAGCAGGTCCACGCTGAACGCAGCTCTCTGCCTCTCTACAGTGGCCCGAGGTTATCGCTCACTTTGGTTGTATGCAAATGGGCGTGCAGGCAGAGGAGGTGTAACTAATACCTTCATATGCATGGCCATGGCTGAGACTCAGTGTGAGCACCCATTGATTCAGCATAAGAAGATGAGTCATTTGGACATTGGGATCCGCAGGGGAGGGGTGAGGGAGGCAGGGAGAGAGAGGGAGAGAGAGAGAGAAGAGAGAGAGAGAGAGAGAGAGAGAGAGAGAGAGAGAGAGAGAGAGAGAGAGAGAGAAGAGAGAGAGAGAGAGAGAACATTACCCTTGCCACTTCCTCAGGCTCTAAATCACGGACAAAAATTACAATTTCGTAATATAAACGAAGAGTCAGAAGCTAAAAAACAAGCAAGTGGTATTTTACTTTATTGAACTTAAATATTTTAGTGAGTGGCACCGTTTAGATGCATTTTTTAACACTTAATTGCGCCACTATTACAAATATTTAAATAATACAATAGAGTTCAAGCACTTCCATTTCGATGCCATCAATTACCTCGTTATTCCTCAATTTCAGCACTTTAAATATTAATATGATTCCGTAATGAGGCTGAGCGGTCCGAATCATTCACTGTCCCTTCAGGCATCTTTTGCAGTGGACCACGAGCCTGCACTGAACAAGCCAATGAATTAAATCAGCACATTACAGCCCTCATCCCACCACATCCTGTCTAGGCTTGCTGCTGCTGCCGCCACCACTCTGCAGTCTACCTAGTGTCAGGGAATGAGATGCCCACACACGCGCAAACACACGCGCACAAATAAATGTAAATACACACAAACAAGCAAACACACAGACACACACACACACACACACACACAAACACCTGCAGCAGGTGTTCAATTTATAATCACAGATGTTTTTTGTTTTTCACTTTGTGCATTCCATGGCATCATTAAAGCAGGACAACATGCCTCAACATGCCTGAGCTGTTGTTGGCTTCTCCATATGCATGTGCCTCTGTGTGACTGTGTGTGTGTGTGAGATCTGTTAGTGTGTACAGTATGCACCGAAACCATCAGACTCATAGTGATACATCCACATCTAACACCCCTTCCATGTGTGAAATGACTTGAGTAGAATAGAAAACACAACAAGGGTGTGTGTGTTTATTAGCCTGTGTGTGTGTGTGTATGTACTGTACATGTATGTACGTACTGTATGTGTATACCACATATATCTAAATATATATACAGATGTGTACAAACAAAGTCTGGAGAGAGCACAGTAAGACTGAAAAGCTGCATCAATTTGACAACATAATTGTATGAAAAGAGAAATCTAATTTCCCTAAATTCAACAAATTACTGAACAAGTCATTAAAAATCACACATCCAATTAGTTGAGTGGTTGCTGAGAGTGGAGAGGAAAGAGAGCTCCCATGCTGCCGGCGCTGCCTGGAACCCAGCGCTCATGACGCAAACATGACGCAGGAGCACCAACGCAGGAAACGCTTTCATGTTGAACAGGCCCTCATATCAATACTGCAGTGCAGACAGACCCCCATGCCCTTGAACCAAACCGATATATTTCACACAAATACACACACACACACACACACACACACACACACACACACAGACAGACAGACACACACACACAACACACACACACACACACACACACACACACAGACAAACTACACACACACACACACACACACGCACACACACACACACACACACACACACACACACACACAGAGCAGAAGGCCCGTGTCCATGTGCCGATCTCAAGCGCATGAGATAAGTTGCTCACATTATTGTCTCATTTGTCGCCACATCCTCTTTCTTTCCCAAGTGTCAGGACCATACGCAAATGACTCCCTCTATGCTATTTATACAGAGCGCTAATAGCTGGGAAAATGACTTCCCATTAAACTACATAAAAAGAACTTGAACAAAATCAAGTCTATCAAAACTTCGATAAACATATTCAACAACATATGCAACTCATTAAAGAATTGAAATGTTGTTAAGTATAAAAAGAAAAAAGAACAAAATCGAAATGTTTCAATCTAAATTCTTAATAAAGAGTCATTACAGACTCGTTAGCCAGAGATATTTGCCATGCTGGCCTGGGAAACACCAGCAGCAGCACAGCTGAAAGTGAGAGAAGCTATCTGTCTTGCCATCAGATGTCATCTCCGTTTCCACAAGACGGCAGTAGCCTGGACTGCCCCGTGCGAACATTGGCGTGCCTTGTCCTCCTCACCACACATCCACGGGTCTAATCTATCTGCAGATCTATCTGTAGAAACTAGCTGCCTGCTGGAGCCTTGCCTACCAAAGTACAAATGTGCATAATGCCACTCTTCGGGAGGCGTTCCACTGGCAGCCAGACTCGTATGAAGGCAGCACTTGTGTTAGAGGGGCAAGTGTGGAATAACCTTTCACCCAGCCAGTTTTAGATCCGTCGGAACAAGAGACCGTCTACAAAGACATGCACACCCATTCTTAATCTCACCCTCACAGCCACACACACATACACACTCACACACATACACACACACATGCACACACACACAATCCCAAAGTCAGCAAGTCTTGGCAACTGGCATACCCACTAACATCTTCATCTTCTGTTCCCATGGCAACAGCTAAAAATTGTACTCCCTTTGGAACCCCAACAAGCAATTTGTTCTCAATATTTTCCTTATTGTTTCCCTGCCACTCCACCACAGTAACATACAGCAAGGCGATATCTAAAGATGTTCTCAGCTTAGCACTTCGCCGGAGCACAGAACCCACAGAAAGGCAAAAAGAGGGAGAACCGCCGATCTGAAAGGCTGCCATGTTGTCTGCTTGTGTTTGAGCGAGGGGTAGACTCAGTCCACTTCCTATCTCTCTGGCTTTTCATCCATTTTCATGTTACACACACCTCATCAAAGTACACACACACACACACACACACACACACACACACACACACACACACACACACACACACACACACACACACACACACACACACACACACACACACACACACACACACACACACACACACACACACACACACACACACAAACACACACCAGCTCAATGCAGATTAAAAAAACACACCACGGGCCAGGAAAAGAAACCCAGAGAAACTGCCATAACCTTCAACAACCGAAACCCCCTTCAGTAATAGAGAGCTTGAATCATGCTTTTGGGGGGGAAAATGTTTGAAGAGAAAGTACTTTTCAGCTGAATGTGTTCATTCTTTGAGGACAGGGAAGGAATGGCGGCCGGAGAGCTGTGGCTGAATCAGACTGTCTGTTTGTCTGGCCGTCTGTGCGTCCGGCGCTTAAAGACACAGGCCTGTCTCTCAGAGGGTGGGCTGCTGTTCAAGCCTCAGGGCACACAAGCCTGCAGGCGAGAGGGCTGGCCTGCTCCTCCTCTTTACCCCCCTCCTCTCATCCGCCTCTCTCTCTCTCTCTCTCTCTCTGTCTCTCTCTCTTCCTCTCTTTCATCTTATGTCAGCATGTGCAGACAGGGACGGTTGTGGAGCACGCTAAGAGCCAGAGGTACAGGACTGGATGGCCCTGCCGTCTCATTCAGGACTCTTTATCTCTCACTCTCTTTATCTTCATCTCGCTTTTGTACGCAGATGACACTGAGAAGGTGGAGAAATAACCTCTCCCATGGAGTCTGACCCTCTCCCTTTCACTTGTTCTATTCTCCTCCACCTCTATCTCTCTCTCTCTCTCTCACTCACTCACTCATTCTCTCCTCTCTTCTTTTAATTTACATTCAACAGTTTCAGAGGGAGCCGCAACCTGACATGGAGAGTTCACTCCCATCTCTTTCTCCCTCTCATCTCTTGCCTCTCTTTCTTTCGTCTCTCTCTCTCTCTCCCTCTCTTTCTCCTCCCTCCCTCTATCTCTCTCCCTTTAATCTCTCTCTCCCTCCATCCCTCTCCCTCTTGTCTCTCTCACTCTCTCTCTTTCTTCCACTCATCTCTCTCTCCCTCTCCTCCCTCCTCTCTCTCTCTCTCTCTCTCTCTCTCTCTCTCTCTCTCTCTCTCTCGCTCTCTCCGTGTCTGGCCTTCTGCCAGTGGACTGGAACCC
>NC_085003.1:13700733-13708233 GCF_963854185.1 Sardina pilchardus | reverse complement strand
GTGGAAAAAAAAAACTGTCAGAATTATAGAACAATCCACATCAAATGAATAATGAAGAGGGAACCATCTATATTCTTTTCCATAAACATGCATAATGGAAAATGATCTCAAACACACACACACACACACACACACACACACACACACACACACACACACACACACACACACACACACACACACACAAACAAACATACACTGAAACAGGCATTGCAAAGCCCTCCGTTTTCATTTTTTTCAGCAGTGAAGAAGGGGGGGGGGGGGTGCTGGCTGGCAGACTGTGAGCGTCGTTAACTAGTGGAGGCTGAGTTAATCCTTTTATCTAGATCCCTGCTGCAGGGTATCCCGAACACTCCCTGATTGGAAAGGGAAACGTGGGCAACGAGCAGTTTAAGAACCACGGGCCCTAACCAGATAAAGGGGCGGAACGCCGCGTTGCTATGGCAGTGCATATGGAATGACTTACGACTGTGTCTCTGCCGCTCCTAATATATTCACATTATTTATGAAATATTTGGCGAGACGCATGACAAATGCTAAATATAAATCCCGGCGAGACTCTGTTCCCCTCGCGTTGCCCGAGTGTCGAGAGCGCTCTCGCTTTAGCACCATCAGCAGAGGCACGGGGAGATCTACCTTTGGCGTTTGTTAGCAAACTACTTTGATTCAGCCCACCATTTCTTTCCTTACCATCGCATTCAACACACACACACACACACACTCACAGACACTAACGCACACAAAAATTCGGAGAGAATTGCGCTCCCTCCTCCCTTCTCCCTCTTCCCTACTCCCTCCCACCTTTCCGTAGGGCTGGATATCAAGAATGAAAGGCCCAATATGATCCATTCTAGTGGGAAATCATATCCCAGTCACAGTGCTATTCCCATTCGCTCCACAGCGGCGGCGCTGAAGCAGCGGACATCAATGGCAGGGAATGATCAGATCATGAAGAGAGAAAAAAAAAAGGCATAAAGGCAGGATTATGTCGACCATGGAGAGCGCTGCATTGTTTACGAGATGAATCGGACCTGCCAACACGGAGAAAAATACGGAGCGAGAATAAAACTGAGGAGCGAGAGAGAGAGAGTGAGAGAGAGACAGAGAGAGAGAGAGAGAGAGAGAGAAATAACACACCAGGTTTAGATGCAAGAATTAAACAAAGCTCAAATCCCAGCCTTCTTAATTTAAAAGCACACACACACACACACACACACACACACACACACACTGCATTGGCTATTTCTAGAGGACATCGTCATTTCCCAACCTTTTCTCTTTTTTCCGTTTGTCTTTTTTTTTTCTTTCTTTTTTTCCCCTTCTTGGTCTGACAGAGCCGGACAACTGTGCGGCCATTTCTCCTGTCAATAGTCGCAGCATCCATTTTCACCTAGCTGACACCTTTAACTGGTCAAGGGATGAATAAATCACACTTAGTGTACTCCCTGGGTAGTTTGACTAAAAAAAGGAGATCAACATGAAGGAAGACTGCAGTGTTTCCCTGTCATCGCCGCCCCGGAGGTGCCGTGAAAAATTGCGGCCGATAAAATAACATTTTTCAAAGGGCCCCTTATTGGTCTTTTCATCTAGCCGCCACAATGGATGGCTTCTGGGATGCTTCGCATTTCATCTGAACACAAACAATCTTTCAAAGGGCTTAATAACAGTTACACAAATGAGCTTCATTAATTACCAACTAATGGAGTAATGACTGAGCCACCTTGTGAGCTGCTCTGACAGCGACTAGGGTGAGGTATAGTGGAGAGGAGGAGGAGGAGGAGGAGGAGGAGGAGGAGGAGGGAGGTGGAGGAGGAGATGGGGGGATGAAAATAACACGTTGGAATAGTGTGAGTGAGCACGAGTGCTCGCGGATCATTAGCTCCTTTCAGAAGATGCGCACAGATGTGTGCATGTGCCAGTCAAGGTCCTCACACGAGCCCACACAATGTATTTAATTTGCTCTCTTTTAGCCGCCAGAGTGCTCAACAGCACAGGTGATAACAATGAGAGTCATTAAGCCTGCCAAGTAGGGGGCATAATATGGACGAGCAAAGCCGCCATGATGAAAGAGGACTATTAGGAGCAGACAGTGTGTGTTTCGGAAACACTCGCTCCCTCGCTCGCTCTCTCTCTCTCTCTCTCTCTCGCTCCCCCCCCCATCCTGGGCCCCGTCACGTCGTCCTAAATAAACCCAACACAAGACAGACTGGATCTGCCACAGGTGTCTACGATTGATTTCTCTGCATGTGAAAAAGTTCCTTCTCCAAAAAGTTTTTCAGCAGTTAGATGGCGTGCTATAAATACAGTCTGTGTGCTTTCGAGGTATAAAAAAGCACACACGCACACACACACACACACACACACACACACACACACAGACACACACACACACACACACCCCAAGAACAAACTAATTAGTCGTTGTCTGAATTCACAGCATGTGTCAGATAGCCATTGGGTAGATAGGTAGATAAGTCGATGAAAGGGGGCGATAAATAGATGTATCTTTATTTCACGGAAGCCACGTATTTACAGTAAACAACTAAAGTAGCAGACAAACAAAACAGCTAATCCGACATTTTATATCAGTGGTGACCAAGTTTCCTTTACAAACATTTTTTTTTTTTTGGAAATGCTTCTTACAGTAATAACATTGATTAAAATTAAATCTATTTAATAGTGCACCTTTCTAAAATAAGTAAACTATTATCTCTCTTGCACTTGACAGAGAAAAGCATGGCCACGTTGGCGAATATAAAAGAGAAAGGTGAAAGGATCGTCCACAGGCTCCAATGTTTAAATAAACTGCGACAGAAAAACATGACTTAAATAAAGCCCAAAACAAAACAAAAACAAACAAGAACAGAGATGAATTCACCATGGGTTTGAAAATCCCAACCACCGACAAAAAAAAAAAAAGAAAGAAAGAAAGAAAGGGAGTGAAAAAACAAGAGTTAACAATTGATGAATTAAAGAGCAGGGGAGCCATCATAAATTCCAGCACGGAGGTGTTGTCTGGCACATGATAAACAGCGGCACCGGACGGGAGCTGCCGCTCCGTGTATCTTTCAGCCGTTTGCCACTTTATCTTCGCCGTCCTGCTAGATTACATCTCCAGGGCTCGGCTGCGAATCCATCATGGCTATTATTACCTGAAGTCACAAGCTGCATCTATCACCACTAAGGTTACCATAACCTCAATATTAACAGAGAGAGGAACACCCCCCCCCCCCCCAACTCTAATAAACAGCAGAAAGGATGGACCTGGGAGGGCGGATTCCATCTTCCTTTCAGTTTTAATAAGCCAGGCGGAGGAATAAAGATTACAGGCCATATTTAGCATGCAGAACAAATCAGCTCCGCTTCCCGGGCCTGCACGCCGCCGCGTTCTCCTTAGGATCGCTGGGTTCTAGCGAGGAGGCGTTCCGTGGTTCAACAGTCATGTTGAGTGTGTGCTGCAGTACACCCCCACTAACCCCCAACCCCCCCCCCCCCCAAAAAAAACCCCCTCCATCTCACCCCTATCTCGTCCCCCCCCTCCACCCATATTGCCTGCAGCTGCTGCTAATAAGACTTTAGCTGCTGAGTGCATAGAATGGCGGTGGTGCACGGCGCGCGGCGCGCTCTGCCCAGCTGGACTGCCGCTGTTCCCAGCACGGCCGAGCGACGAGGAGGGGCGCGGGACCAGCCGCACGTGAAATATAATGGCGGCTGTTCAGCAGGCCTGTGGATACAGCTGCGCTAATGAAGCCGCGCGCGCTCGCTCGCTCGCTCGGCGGAAGCTTCGCTCGTACACAGTACGGGCCGTGTAAAACAAGGAGACGGTGGCAGCGCCGGAGTTGGGGAGGGAGGGGTGGGGTTGTTGGGGTTGTGTGTGCGGTGAGGGGCGACAACTGAAAGTGCATTAGGGCTGGAGTAGATTCTCTTCTCCGCCTCTCTTGGAGGATTAATGGAATTTGGTGAAGTAGGAATCTGGACGAGCATCAGGTCAGGAGTTGATGCGAGGGTACCATCACACACATACTGTACACACACACACACACATATACATGCACAAATACACACATCAAGACGAAGAAATAACTGTTGTCTGGGCATGAATGTTTCATCGTGGCTCAAATAACTAATAATATCAAGCATTGAAAATAGCATTGCCATTGCCAAGGAGTCCCAACATTACACTTCCAATTACATTTAGATCAGAGCAGTGACTCTAATAATGCATTCAATGCAATTAAGTTCAAATATATTCAAAGGATTATTTACTTTGAAACCACTCTTGTTATTCCTCTGAATATCCAGCAACAACGCTCATTACAGTGGCTTGGCACCAGAAGTAGAGAGAGACCATGTAAATATTTAAAGCCCCCACAAATATATAAATATTCATTCCAGAATGATTTGATGCACTAAATAAATAATCCCTTATTAAATAAATGACACCCTAAATAAAACTTTAAAAACAGGATCTGGGGAAATGAAGATGAGATGAATCTGAGGGAGAAGGATTTGGGAGAGAGAGGGAACGAGAGAGGGGGAGAGCTAGAGAGAGAGAGAGAGAGAGAGAGAGAGAAAGGAGGAGAGATAGAGGAAGAGAGGGTGAGACAGGGAGAGAGAGACGGAGGTGGGGAGGGAGGAAGAGGAATACTGAGAGAGAGAGAGATGAGGAGGAGGAGAAAAAAGAGGGAGAGAGAGAGATAGAGAGAAAGAGAGAGAGAGGAAAAGTGTCAGCTATCACTCCTCCCTATTTCAATTTCTCATGGCAGAGCTGCACAGAAGCGAGCTAATTAAAGCAGCACAGCCAATTAGATGAGCTTTAGCTGCATCCACAGAGGGAGGGGCCCACTGAGACACACACACAGGAAATCTCAACTCTAGAGGTGGAGCAGAGGAGTTTCCAGAAACACACACACACACACACACACACACACACACACACACACACACACACACACACACACACACACACACACACACACACACACACACACACACACACACACACACACACACTCACTCACACTCATACTCTATGTGTGTGTGTCTCTCTCTCTCTCTCTCTCTCTCTCTCTCTCACACTCTCTCTCACACAAACACACACACTCACACTCACACTCTCATACTCTCTCTCTCACACACACACACGCACATTCCACTATTTTTCTTTCTCTGCACATCAACTCATACTTCAACTCCCACTAAAAACACAGACTATATTAAGTTCATTTTTCACACGCTCACTGTCCTCCTCATACACCCCCCCCCCCCACACACACACACCCCGTTCCCAGTATCTCCCCTGCATCTGAGAGCCCAGCAGCAGGAGGCGGCCTTCTCCACAAAAGGCAGCATTGGAATCCAGCGTCCAGACCAGACGCTCTCCTCCCTACTCTCCCCCCACCATGCTCTCCCCCGCCTGAGTCCCACAGGCCTGCAAAGGACGGGCCCTTTATCCCCACCAACCCCTCCACCACCCCACCCCCCCTTCTGCTCCGCTCCGCTGCTGGGGTGAGGAAGGGTGAAAGAACAAGACAGAGAGAAAGAAGAGACAGAGAGAGAGAGAGAGAGAGAGAGAGAACAAGAATATGAGAGAGAGACAGAGTGGTGGGAAAGAGAGGGGAGGAGAGGAGAGAGGAGGGGGGAGAACAAGGCTCTGGCGATGTCCATGATTAGTCCTTTGTGTTCCCAGGTAGAATTAAAGATGAAATTCTACACATGCTCTTTGTGCTCTTATCTTTCACACACTTCCCCAAAGAGAACGGGGAAAAAATGCTCCTTTTTTTGTATTCTCCCTTTTTTTTTGGGCAAAGGCTAAGAAAAAGCCTGCGGTGCCTTTGGAAGGTAGACGGCTCAGTGGGGAAATACGCAGAGGAAACACAATGGGAGCAATCTTGTCCTTCACATTCTTTGTACTTCGCTGAACTTCGGATGGTCCCAGACATGTTTCGCTTCTTTTTTTTTCCGCGCACCGCTTTAAACAGCGGTGTCTTATTACTTCCCTCCGATTCAACACTTACTGTGAGTCGAGTTAAACAAGGAGAGCAAGGTAGAGACATGAAGAGAGAGAAAGAACGGGTGAGAGAGAGAGAGAGAGAGAGAGAGAGAGAGAGGGAGGGAGAGAGAAACCCTAACATTGGAAATGCTGATGGTTATGACTTAACAGGGGCCAGAGCCCGTTGGGTTTATCCCATGCCGCTCTCAAAGAGCCGGGCTATGCAAATACACGCCGGCGACGCGGGCCACTAGATGCGGTAATTACGGGTTTATTTGTAAGCTGTCACTCCCCTCATTGCTTAGGGACATCAAAATAAGTTGAAAGCATGTGTCAGAGGGGATCACATTTGCCAGAGAGCTGCTGATTCAAAGACCCCCCCCCCACACACACACACACACACAACCCTCCAACCCCCGAACCCATCACCCCAATGTTCCTGGAGGCCTGTCAATAATCTGTCGCCGTGACAGCTGTGTGCTAGTGAGACTCGCTATGCGTGCCGCCTGCTCAGAAACATGTCACTCAAAATATGTAGATTTATGTGATTTTTTTTCGGCTGTTATTTTTCCCCAACACTACCACACACCATCAAGAAGGTATTTTTATACCCCTGCCACCTGATAGAGACACTGCGCTATATGTTTTTCTTTTTTTTTTGCTTATGTTATGCATCGAGTGACAGATCACCCACTAAAGGTTTAAACTAGCGTTATATGTCACTGTTCCTATTAGGATGTCACAGTGCAGCGATGCACGGCAGTCTACTGTGCAACATATAGAATGCAAACAGTGTGTTCTATCATTTCATTTTTTAATACCGACTGACAAAAGCATCTTCCATTTTGTCAGCACTGTCTGCAGATAAAACAAAACAGGCAAAAGTAGCTTTCTCTGTAGAAATAAGCTCCTGTGTAGGTTTTATGATAAAAGTACCGAGCACAAAAATAAAGTGTTTAAAGGTGAGAGAGGCAATCTTATGGCTGAATGAAAGATACTTGTTGCAAATGTAGAGGGCAAGTGTCCATGCCAGGGAGGAAACATACCGGTAACTGTTCCCGCAGAAAGATAGAGCGACAGCAGGAGGTCGGCAGGAGGAGATAGAGAGAGAGGGAGAGATGAAGATGGTAAAGGAAGTGGGAGCGGAAGAGGGCAGTACCGAGCTCCTTGCCTGTGAGGCAGCCTCATAGCAGGTGAATCACCCCGACAGTAACACATGCCTGTCCCTCTACCCTGCACGCTCTCAGTGAAACATTACCTGGGCTGAGACACACAGGACTGGGGAGGGCATTAAAGAGGACATAATGTGGCTAGTCTACCATCCATCTTCACGTGCCCTCGACTACGTGGTGGTTTACTTAAGCACAGAGGACCTGCCACTTAGTGGAAGAACAGCGCAACTGTGGCTGTAGGCATAGCCGTAACGCGTGGAGCTGTGTGAGTGAGACAGAACAACTCTGCTGTGGCTGGACAGTAGCAGTTCAATTGTGAGATGGAAAATCAAGGTA
>NC_085003.1:13690733-13695733 GCF_963854185.1 Sardina pilchardus | reverse complement strand
AACTCTCACAGGTGTGGCGATCTTGACAGATAAGCGGGGAGTTGCGGGCACACACCTTTGTTAGGCTATCGGAGCCGGAGTGGCAATAAATTTGGCTAAGAGCGAGAGACAAGCACAGTCGCCCGCCTCCCTTGGGTCTGCCAAGAGAACACACTCCCCCCCCCCCCCCCCACACACACACACACACTCCCCCCGCTAAAGACACATCCTCTTGCCGTCTGAGCGCGAGCAGTCTGGGTTGTACATCACACCGGCAGCTTCAAGCTCCGAAAAATATGCACACACAAACACTCTCTCTCTCACACACACACACACACACACACGCATATACACAGCGTAAATAAATAAATAAACAAACAAAGAGAACAAGCATAGACACACTTGCATGCACAAATAGGTGGCATTTGAAGCAATTAGGTGGCCATTAAATAAACGGCCAAACGAGAGTCATTGCATGACAGACTTTCTTGAGTGTAACACAAATTGTTTTTTATTAAAATAGCCCTTCACCCATATCAAATCATGGCAACGGAAAATTCCAAATGTAAATAAATAAACACCCCGCACCCCTCTCCTCTCCCATTCTCCCAGCCCTGGCTCATTCACTGGGTTCTGTAAGCCAGCTGAAGACTAGAGGTAGAGCAGTGCACAGAGAGGCACAGGGAAAAAGAAGAAGAAAAAGAAGAAGAAGAAGAAGGAGAAGAAGAAGAAAAAACTCCTTGAATAATATATGACAGCTTGGGTTCTGAATCCGACATTAAAAGTGATGACGTGAGTACAAACTCAGCTCCACTTCATCTTAGGCCCCCAAATCAAAACCTCAGGCTTAAAAGCAATGTTAAACAGCCTCTCTTCGCACTGAGATCATTTGCAGAGGGAGAGAGAAGAAGAGGGGAGTTAAAAAAAAATAACATAAGCAGCTGCCGCAGCTGAATACATCTGAATATAACCATTTTCAGCCTTGAAGCTAAGCCGGAACTACAGTCGCTCGGAATCCTACTAAACCAATTAATGGTTTCTGTTAACCCACTCATCTTTGGAGAGGATTGTCTTTCTCAATAATGCGGCAACACCTCCCCTTTCGCAAAGCGCAAATGCCGGCCCACACACACTTGCCGAGCTCTGACAAAAGGCAACTCGGTCGGCGCTCCAATCCGAAGGCTTTTTCTTGCAACACCACAAGCAGACACTTCAGTCCGCAAAAAATCTTGCGTAACATCGGCGATACAGAGCCTTTGTCTTACGCTCATTGAAAGCCCGCTATCTGAGAGACACTGTGCAAAATACAACACACACACACACACATTCATACACTCACACACACACACACACACACACACACACACACACACAAACACACACACAATTTTGGTGCAGAGATGAGTCCCACAGTCACACTGAATCACACACTGGCGCAAAAGAGACCAGTGGAACCAAACAATGGGATCTGTCACGACAGCGCTGTCGCCGGGGGCCAAGATGTGTACGCACCCGGTGGAAACCTATGGTGTGGTTACTGCACAACACACACACTGGTGCCAACCAATAATCTTTTTACAGAGAGAAAGAGACCAAAAATAAATAAAAAAATTGGACAGGCTGTAACTACAGCTATCTAAAATGCAAAAAAAAACCACAAAACAAAAAAAATATACAATTATCAAAATAAGCCCAATCATATTTACGTAAAAATGAAGCACCAATCAGATCAAACGAGCCAAAGAAAAAGGGGCGGGAAAAGGGAATCCATCCTTAAAAAAATGTAGAAAAAATGTAACCAAAAAAAAAAGAAAAAAGAAAAATGGCGAAGAGAGGGAAGTGTGAGGCTATTATCTCGCCGGGCTCCCAGAGAGATATAAATGTTCACAAACATCCATAATAAGGCCCGGCTCCAGACACAGTGAGGGAGGGGAGATAAATGACATTTCCCCAAATCAGCCTGACATTTCCCCTTATCGAGAGCGAGGCAGTGGCAGTGGCGAGAGCAGGCTTGTCAGTCAGAGACAGACAAGCCGTACACCTTATCACGGGGGCGAGGCTGCCTCTCGCCAGACATGGCCGGGGCCAAGATGGCGGCAGGAGGGGGGGCGGGGGTAGGGATGAAACACAGACACGGAACTGGCCCGGGCGACGGAGCGGCACTGACTGGCTGAAACCGAGATGGCCCGGGCTGGACCGGAACGAACTGGACTCGGAACACAGCGCCGGGCACCTCAGGGCGGTAAAAGCTGGCACGGGGAGGATAGAGTGGCGGAGAGCGATGGCTGTGCTAAAGAGAGAGGATGGATGTAAAAAGGCCCAACAGGAACTGCATTAGCTGGCCAATGAGTAAAAGATAGCAGTGGATTACTGTATATAAATTGTGTTGCCATAGAAGCTATTACGGCACTGGAGGCTGTCGGTGGAGAAAATAAAACAAGAAGCTGATGGACATTGATTGATGACTTACATCAGTCTAATAATAATCTGACAACCTTTGTATCCCTGGTGATTGAGGCTTACAAAAAAAAACAAAAAAACAAAACACATATCAGATGACGTAAAGCGTTAAAGACTCTGGCTGACATTGTCATGAAAACCAACACCAAACAGAGAATTCCTGCTATACAGAAGAAATGCCTGGAGGATATGCTCAGACATGTTTTGGTCTACCCATACCCACTGATGCCCATCTACAGCAGTTTCCTTGGGTTTATAGCTACTGCTGTATGCAGGTGATTGAAGTGCGCAGGAGATTCACCCTGTAACCTGCACACAGTGGGCATGAGAAGAGAATGCTCCTGTAATACTGAGAAAGTGTTGGAGAGAGAAGAGGGCCGAGTCGATTCAGCATCTCCAAACACACACACACACACACACACACACACACACAAATATACTCTCTCTCTCACACACACACACACACACACACACACACACACACACACACACACACAAACACACACACACACACACACAAACACACACACACACACACACACACACAAACACCCCAAACATGCACACACACTGCAAACACACTGCGCGCACACAAACACACACACACACACCGCTCATGGACACACACAGACACACACACACACACACACACTGCTGAAGACTGAAGCATAGCCTTCATCGCTTCCAGGATGACTGCTCCACTGGCAAACCCCAGAAACAGACGCAGAGCGGAAAATTAAAAATTTAAGGACCATAATGACGGAGTTCATTAAATTGTGGCTCTGAATAAAAATGTGGCATACATAAATAAGGAAATCATTTTTTGAAAGAGGCTTTAAAGATAGTCATTTTGAAGTGAGTTTATATGTGTGCATGCGTGTGTGTGTGTGCGTGTGTGTACGTGTGCGTGTGATTGTTGCATGTGTGTGTCTGCCTGTAGCCGTGTGTTTGTGTGTGATTTAATAACCATATAATGTACAGTGGGTATAGTAAGTATTCACACCCATGCTAAAGTTGACTAAAAAGAGGAATATAAAATCATCTTTTGAGAATTGATTGTAATGCCTTAATTCAAAAAATGAGTAAAAATCAAACCGCTAAGGACACTAATTTTCTTTGTGATTGAAGAATGTATCGTAAATAGATAAATGTTCTTCCTTAAATACAGGTTGCATAAGTAATTGACCCCTATGTTAAATTCCCATAGGAGCAGGAGGATTTTTTATATGTTTTTATTTTTAAAGGCTAGCTATTTCATGGATCCAGGATATTATGCATCCTGATAAAGTTCCCTTGGCCTTTGGAATTAAAATAGCCCCACATCATCACATACCCTTCACCATAGCTAGAGATTGGCATGGTGCTTTTTTCCAGATAGCCTATTAGCCTGTTTGATTTGCATTGAGCTCAATGAGCATCAAACAGGCTAATAGGCTAACTGGAAAAAGCACCATGCCAATCTCTAGCTATGGTGAAGGGTATGTGATGATGTGGGGCTATTTTAATTCCAAAGGCCAAGGGAACTTTATCAGGATGCATAATATCCTGGATCCATGAAATAGCTAGCCTTTAAAAATAAAAACATATAAAAAATCCTCCTGCTCCTATGGGAATTTAACATAGGGGTCAATTACTTATGCAACCTGTATTTAAGGAAGAACATTTATCTATTTACGATACATTCTTCAATCACAAAGAAAATTAGTGTCCTTAGCGGTTTGATTTTTACTCATTTTTTGAATTAAGGCATTACAATCAATTCTCAAAAGATAATTTTATATTCCTCTTTTTAGTCAACTTTAGCATGGGTATGAATACTTACTATACCCACTGTATATATAAATATATATCTGTGTGTGTGTGTGTGTGTGTGTGTGTGTGTGTGTGTGTGTGTGTGTGTGTGTGTGTGTGTGTGTGTGTGTGTGTGCATGTACATGTGTGTGTGTGTGTGTGTGTGTGTGTGTGTGTGTGTGTGTGCATCTACGTAGAGGGGTGAGACTCACACAGAACAGGTCAGACAGAGGCCCGTTTGTTCCCTGTCAAGAAAGAGATGGAGGGAAAAAAGAGAGAGAGCGCAGGAGTGGAGAGCAAGAGAATGAAAGAGCAGGAGATTGACAGGTGCTCCAGACTTACTCCACTCATTTAAAACACTCAATTAACCTGGGCAGGTTACACGGACCGAGAGCGAAAAAAAAAGAAAGAAAAGAAAATGTAGCCATCATGAGTTCACCAGGCTCCTTGTCTGTTCTGAGTCGTTGACACACACACACACACACACCTTGCGGTTAGCGCCGCTCAGACCAAAGAGGCCGCGCTACGGAAAAGACATCAAGCCGCCCAGAGGAATTCCACACTCATGTTACGCAGCCGGCAAATCAAACTATTATGTTGTCATAATCATTTCCACGGTAGTGAAGCTAGCAGTGCTGCACACGGCACATTGGAGCAATCAAGACATTCCCAGATTAGATGGATTTAGTAACTTAACGGTGAGTCCATATCCACCACTTGGAGACAGCCAAATGAAATGCTCCGCGCTTAAAATATTGATCTGAATGATG
>NC_085003.1:13678233-13688233 GCF_963854185.1 Sardina pilchardus | reverse complement strand
GGGGCGGTGAGCACCGGGAACTCTGGGAGGGGTCTGACCAACGGCCACGGCCAAGTGCGTCTCCACGGAGACCGCCATTACAAACACCCAAGATGGATGTCCGCTCACTTCCTGTGTTGGGGCCGAAAGGGGCCGGGTCTCGGCTGCACACACACACACACACACACACACACACACACACACACACACACACATATACACACACACGCACACATAGACACACACAGACACACACACACACACATACACACACACAGAGACACAAACCTCCTGCAGGAATTTCCCACACGGACGGATGCCTCGTCCACCGGATAGAATTCCATGAGGGACCTCGAGGAGGATTCCCAACAAAAACAAATTGATGACTTGTGTTTGTCCATTCAGCGGAGCCTCCCAGGCACAGCAGACACAAGATCACTTAGTCTCTGGCCCCTGCACCTACAGCTCTCTCTCTTTGCATTAGGAACAGGGGGAGAGGCTACCTCTGCAGCTCCAGAGCGCCATTACAATGCAGGACCACACAGCTACGGTCAGTTATTGAAGATGACATATTTTGATGTATGATTAAGTTCCTGCATAACGCTCTCTGCTTAGGGCTCCATCCTATTCTGTATGCGAAATGAAATGGAAAACTCTGGATGTGACAGAAATTCATGAGCGCATTGTTTGTTCTGCGGCACGCTGTGGTGTTAAACATATTGACATCTAGTTATCATATAGTGAGATCCCTTTAATGTTACATCTCTGGAGTGGTGCAAACGTTGCTGCAGCGCTCGAGCAGCATTCCCTCAAGCCAAAGATATAATTAGAAATGATAACTTGTTTCATGTCAGCAACAGTAGCTATAGGCTTTTTCCCACAATGATTATTCTTTTCCCTCCACTGTTCTGTGCTCTCTCTCTCTCTCTCTCTCTCTCTCTCTCTCTCTCTCTCTCTCTCTCTCTCTCTCTCTCTCTCTCTCTCTCTCTCTCTCTCTCTCTCCCTCCCTCGCTATTTCTCGCTCTGTCTATCTTTACAGTGGTGGGCTTCTTCCTCATCACTGAGACGGGATCGTCATCCATAGCGCTCCAAATGCAATGAGACAAGAAAACAACAGCAAGGACCCTTTCATATTCTTGCGAGCATATGTGCTGCCATCTCCCTTTACCGTCTTTCTCCAAAACTCCTCTCTAACGGACTATTACACAGACATGTCTGCTGCCGGAGAGAGACAGAGTGAGATTAAGAAAGAGGGAGAGGAAGAGAGAAAGAGAGGGAGAGAGAGAGAGAGAGAAAGCGAGGGAGAGAGAGAGAGCACGAGCTGAGAGAAGGGGCCGGGATGCATGAGTCCCGTTCATTTTTCACTGACAAATCAGCTTCATTATGTCTGAGGGTGATGGAGGGAGAGAGATGGACAGAGAGAGAGAGAGAGAGACGAGGGGGAGGGGGAGACTGCCTGCCTGCCTGCCTGCCTGCCTGTCGGTCGACTCTGCCTGTCTGCCAAAGGCATCCAGTCCCAGCCCTCGCTCCAGTCTCTGCCTCTGCCTCTGCCTCCCCTCCCCGGCTGGTCACTAAGGGCCATTTCTCCTGCCTCCCGTCTCCCTTCCTCCGTTATTTAATGAGCGGAGTCTGAGGAGGGGCCGGCGAGCCAGCGCGAGGAAAAACAAGCCCCTTGAGTTTATTACCATGCCGCGCGGCCAGATAATGGGATGTTGCGGACCTCCAAGATGGAGGGTCATGCCCGATAGGAGAGTCATTAAGGGGTGGGGGTGGGGACTGGGGGGGTGGGGGGGGGGGTGGATAAACAGCGACGTGAGAGGCGGACGGCTGGCCAAATGAACAGCCCTGGGTGTCCACTTTGTGATAGTGTTTCCACCAATCTAAATTTGCAAAAATGGAATACTTGTTTTTTTTTCCCCTCTCCTTGTCTGAGGGAAATGATGGAATATCTGTACTGCGTTTGTTTATGTCCTTCATACATAAACACATTGTTTAGATATACTGTACAGCATGCAGAGAGAGTGTATACACTGCCATGTATTACTGTAGTATAGTCCCATGGTAAAGCATGGTATGTGATAAGGTATAGTACAGTCACATGCTGTGCACAGTTTCCTTGACATAATATTGTTGTCCTTTTTATACAACTACCTTCCATACATGCCACTTTGTACAACAATGTAAGAGCTACAGTAGTGATAAAATGACATTGCCCCATGTCCATATGATTGCTGACTCCACAACCATATTGCTTGTTTCTAAGCTCACTGTTTTGTGTGAAAATACCACAACTGTAAGTGACTACATGAAAAATCAGCCCATCCAAACCTCAACCCAAAACATTGCAGGATTTCACAAACACACCATTCAACCACAGCAAAATGTAACCACACTCAAGTTAGCTCAGAGCCTGACCTAACCGAGCACATCAGCCACCATAGATGATTTGGCTGATTGCATTATTGCATTAAGAAATCCGCTAACATGAGGAAACACGCTATCCATTTGAGGGAGCTTTGAGTCGCTTTGTCCAAAAGCCTACTAGCCCACAGACCCTGTTTCCGTCTCGGTAGATTATCTTTCAGGAGGGTGAAGCCTGGCCCACTTTGTGCTCCACTTTGTCTTGACCCGTGTGGTCTGGAACACCTCCGGTGTGACTGACTTGAGATGGAGTGTCTTTGTATCTATGCTACACGCGAATGTGAATGTGGATTCTTACGTTTTAAAACCACAACCAAACGCAGCATTTCTAGAAACATTTTCAGTTGTGTTAATGTTGTGTAGTGATCTGTTTTTAATGCTGTCAGTTATGCGGTTTAATTTCAGGAAGGCAAATCAACCGTCAAAATAGTAGAAGGATGAAGTATAAAATCAACACCGGAAGCCTTGATGCCAATATATTTTGGTATAAACCTTGACAGAATTTCTACAAACAAACAAACAAACAAACACACAACCCTATTCCTTGTGTACAGAGAGTTATGCGTGTAATATGGCTTGAGTCTAAAGAGTGTGGCTTTGGCCTGGGGTCTGACACAGACACACTGCTTCATAGCGGACGAGACAAGTTCTTCCCCAACTCAGTTCATGATGTCTGATGCTTGACATTCATTTTTCAGCCCAGACACCTGACGCTCTGGATAGTCCCAGTGATCAATATTTAATCTGAGAAATAAATTGCACCTGTTTGTCTTTCATCTCATAGGGGAAATGTATACGTATTGTGACAACACCGTGAACGCATTAATCAAGTAATGAAATAATGATCTGAGGAGCACAGGGAAGAACAGAGAGACAGAACGAACGAGAGAGAGAGAGAGAGAGAGAGAGAGAGCCGTAGCCTCGTTTTTATAGTCAATGTGACCTAGCACTGTTGACATGATGCATCTTGTATCCCGTCTTGTTAAGGCAGCTCGCATGGGCCAACTCCAGTGAAGAATTCACTCCCCCTTTTTTTTGCTCATGTCTGCTCTGAAGGCGGTGAATTGGATATCTAAGAAAAGATTTAGATCCCATGTGTACGTTGTGAATAATATGCTGTAACATGTGGGGATGTCATACGCTTGTCCTTTTGACCTTGCTCTATCTGACAGTAAAGAACTATTTTTTTTTTTTTCATTTATTCTCAGCCCTTGTCTTTGCAATTACCGTGTTCCAATCTTGCCGTGTCCCTGTAGTCACCTACAATACCCAGAAGGACCAGCAGCCTTTCTTCTGGTGTAGCAATTACCGTCCCTATCTTTTTGAAACAAAAAGTTTGGTGTAGGATATTAGGAAATGTCAAATTCAGGTTACATTTCCCTTTACCTCAAAGGCAGCACGGAGCACAGTGCTCTGGAAACACTATTTTCACCGCGGCTGCATAATTCATGAATGATACGGGCCCTCCATCAATGGCAATGGGGGGAAAGCAGGGTGCACTTAAGCATGGTTTACTGTCAGCTGGTGCTGTTCATTATGTCAGGATAAAATGACACTGAAGGAACAGTCCAGAACATGAAAATAAACATGTCCATGAATAAGTAAATATTTAAAAGCTCTGGGAGAAATCTGTGCAGAAGTCTGCTACTACACCTGTAACGATGCAACTGTTGTCATGAAAACTCTTCTCTTAGTCGGGTCGTCCTCTCTGCTAAACTAGTCTGCATGTGGTGCTCCATGAAACGTTGCCACAGTATTAGGATATTATTTTTCATTTTCAGCTCGTCTGTTTTATTTTTAGAATTGCCTTCTTTCAAGAGAGTGATGTGCTGGCCTGCGGATGCATGTCCCGTGACTGTCTGTCTCAATCACATGCATGAACTCCAGACTCTTATCGCAATTCTGCAGGACGGGTTTAATCTCATTTCAAACATTCACCTGCATGACTCGCATACTTTCCTCGGCACTGCTGACGAACATTCCCGTCATTTTATCTACACCGTCAATTTTCTGTTATTTATGGGGTAATACTATGTAAACAAGCTTCCATATGTGGTACGGTGACGAAAATGTATTGTGCATGCTCTATGTTTCCCAAAAGATTACACAAGATTAAAAGCCTGCTCTAGCCAAAAAGGATTGTTTGTAATGTATGTAAAATATCCAGTCCAAAAGCTTGGCTTTTTGAGATATCCTCTTTTTGGTAAGGTTGCATTACTGAAAAGACACAGAATGTCTCAAATGAGTTGATAGAGCAAATACATGAGCGCAACAGTATCTTTTCTTGTCTGACCAGAAATAGTTCCCAACGGAGAAATAAGTGAAAGTCCATGAAACCACTAAGTTACTGGGTTGTTATTCAAGCTCCATCAGACGCTGCGTGTGTCGCCGGGCCTTTTCGGTGGCAAGATGGAAAAGTCCACTGACGTAACGCGCGGCTAAATCTGAAACATTCCACATCCCTTTCCCTCCTCTCTCTCCTTGCTCTGCTACCGCTACCGCTGCCGCCGCCACCGCCGGCGTAGGCCTACTTCGGGCCCTCGCTCCTTCTTCACCCATTACTTTTCATCGCTTGCGATTACAAATACTGACTAGGCACAGCGTCAAAGACCACTTTTGTCAAGCTGTCGAGTCTAAAAATAGTCCCTTTTTCCAAGACGATCGCGTCTATGCAATGTCTCGTTTCAAATTAAAAGCCAGGCAGATGAGGTCATATCCCCCACAACCGAAACCCGAAGCAGCTTTGCTCCAAAGCAGGGCCCAGGATCTCTCTAGTGTGGAAAGAAGGCAAACGAAGGTCCATTACCAAAATGACTTCCACACGGTGCGGGGGGAGCAGAGGTTAGCGCTCTGACGCTAACGCTGAAGTTTGTGACTGCTCACCTCATGCTTCGTCTGTTCCCACTCAGTCCAGGGAGTTAGTGTTGCCATAGTAACAAAACAGGATGGGTACTACGGTAAATAGATGGGAGTCTGCAATGAACACACATTTCCTGTATGTGTCTTTTTTTTTGGCTTCTTTTTTTTTTGGCTAATTTTTTTCCCCCGGTCCTTGCAACCCCCTCCCCCAATCCCCAACACATGCTCGCACACATTCACACACCCAAATACAGGCATATACTGTATGCACACACACCAGCACACTCTGTTTTTTTCTGGTTTTTTTTTTTTCGTGGTCTGTGAATTTAAGTGGCACTAACTCCCTGAGAGCCAATATCCTGTTTTGGCTGTTGCATAGTTGTTTTAACCTTTCACCTGAGTCGCAATTTGTCAAGGAGAAAATGAACAATATCCCAGCGGCCAAATCCTAATCCAGGACAACATGGATGAACTTGAAAGTGGAATGTCAGAGAGAGGAGGTCCTATCCCAGATAAGTTTCTCTCAAAGTCAAGGTGGACAGATGGCCCAGAGAGTGGTGCTGGTACTGGTGAGAGAGGGGGGGGGGGGGGGGGGTGCGTGCGTACTAGCCTCTTCATTTCTCTAGTGAAATCCTCCAAATGAAACAACTGTCCTTTTAATAACGAAAAAAAAAGAAAAAGAAAAAAATAGACTTCTGTTTGGAGAGGACGCATGTGAGTTTCCTGGTAACTGCGTAAAACAGGAGCGTGTGTGTTTTGTGTTTTAAAGGTGAGAGTGGTCCAGAGAGAGGCAGCAGCAGCAGGACGCAGGACACGGCGCGGATTCCCTTCCCAGAGACGCGGCGGGCTCTTCCCGCAAAAGAGCAAAGCCGTGGAGGCCCTGGGTGACCCGCTCCCCCCCCCGCACCCTCGCCATCGCCACGGCGCCCGGCGCTCCAGCCTACACATTCAATTAGACAGGCGAGCGAGTGAGCGCTGCAGGGAACGCACGCGCAGGAGCCACTGATATGACAGAAATTAAGCTTGTTACGGACTAATTTCAACTTCACTTAATTCACCCACGACGTTACCACTCCCCTTACCCCCTCCTCACACACACACACACACACACACACACACACACACACACACACACATCCCACCAACACCCAACCACCCACCCACCCCCTCCACCCGCACTTGCCTCCCTCTCCTCCAAAGAGCTGAGGGAAGATTTGCATATTCCAGGTAAACTGGGGAATAAAGAATGCAGATCCAATTAATCCTCCCGGGAACTAATTAGTTACAATTAAATTTCTGCTTCACTTGTTGTGCCGGAATGTGCAGTAAACACGTAAAAAGATATATAAAAACTTGGCAATTTCTGCCCATGTGGCAGTGCATATACTATACAGCTCACTTTGCATTTCACTTTGAGAAAAAGGTAAGAAATGCATATTCCTGAGCCTCTTCTCAGACAATGATACTGTACGCATAAAACAGATGGAGTATGGAGAAGAGAATTAAACATGCATTAAAGAGGCGGTATGGAGCACAACAGTGGGGACAAATAAGATACATCATTTAGGACAAATAATATCATTAACCTTGATTGTGTTGTGGCTCACCCTTATAATGGTTGAATTTAAAGAAAAGAAAACATTATTTCCATGTGTGCACTGCACAGGCCAAGGCTTCTTGTTATACTAATTACCCTGCACTGGTTAACCTTGATGCTCAATCCAACCCACACACACACACACACACACACACACACACACAGCCCATCCCCTCATTATCCTGCTGTCTTGCATCGGGGCGCTCTGCAGTAAACAAGCTCTGACGGTACACAAACAACTTGCGATGGCGCACGGGCTGAGGCCCCGGCTCTGACTGTTCGCTGACGACGCCGGCGCATTACTCTTAAGGCAAAGCACCAACGGCCAAAGTTGTTGTTATTTTTTTCTTCTTGTGGAGAGGGGACAGCGATGGCTGTGGCATTTCCACTGAAGCTCAGCTCAGCTCAGCGGTGAGCCATCCAGCTAAGCAGGCAGGCGGGCTAGACAGTGTGTGTGTGTGTGTGTGTGTGTGTGTGTGTTTGTGCACAGGTGTGTGGAGTGGTTCGGGCTTGTCATCGCACATCAGCCCTGATTTGTGTGTGTCACACCATCCCGCACGACTTGTCACTTTCCGTTACGGCGCTGGGGGGTGGGGGGTGGGGGGGGTGGTAGCGGCGGGGATGATGGAGGGGGAGGGAGGGGGGAGGGATGGGGGTGACACGGAGCAACTTCTGCTGGCCTGTCACAGTGCACCTCGCTGACAACAAACAAACAAAGGGACAGGAGTAGACGCGGAGACTTCCAGCCGAGTGAGAGACACGGGCGGAGGGAGGAGGCAGGAGGAGGCATGTGGTGGGGGGAAGATACGGAGCTATTGTCCCCTGGAAAGAGCAGTCGCTCACCCACTGGCTGTGGAACACTGCTGGGAATGTGCCATTAAAACAAAAAAAGAAATATATATATAAAAAAATATCAGATGAAAGTGTCAAAAAACGCTGTCTTGTGGTCGTTCAGTATACGTTTAAAAGCACAGCACGGCTCCGCAAATAGTGCTTTTAAATTTTAACATCACACTTCCAAACAGTCAGGCCAGAGAAAATATTTATATATATACACTATTCTCACTGATTTGACTAGACGTTGGTGTATCACCAGCAAAAAGCAACACAAATGCGTGTGTGTGTGTGTGTGTGTGTGTGTTTATTTTATATTTTTTTGTTCTTTTATTTTAAAGCCAAACAGTGCAGACAGTGTGTGGTGGGCACATCCATACTGTAATGGTGGACTGATCCACGCGCTAGTCTAAGAGCATGTCGGCAGACAGCCCATCAAAAGCAAGATCTGAGAGGGAGAGAACGGCGGATCATGACTCTTTTCACACCCTGTCAGGATGACTAGCCTCTACATCAGTAGGTAGGCAGATCTTCTTTTTTTTTTTTTTTTTTTACCTCGCCGCTCTGCAAAAGTGATAGCAGTTTGGAGATGTTCACTTACCCAATGTGAATAATAGCTGACAGAGTGCTTGTTAAGGAAACTGTCATCTTAAATCAATAGGAATCCTTTACCAGTGGGTGGCAATCCAAAAAGAGACGCCCTTGGATTTCAGAGAAAATCCGTCCACACTTAATTGACAAGTTTCAAAGAGATACGCGTCTTTTTTTTCCGTCCATACGCTATTTTTCTTTTCAATTGCAAAATATCTCCAAACATTAATTAATATGGATATTTGCATATTTAGATGACTAATATTAACACATAAAAGACACATTATGTTGATCCTTAATAGACTCTGTGGATCCCAAATTGTACCCACAAACACAAGCTGAATAACGATGAGTGCTTTATTCAAACCCATACTACAGCTTAAGTGCAGATGACTTTATATACCAACATTTTTTTTTTTTTTTTGGTTTAAACCGCTGGGGCCAAGGCTCCATATTATGCATGCTGAATATGAACACAAGTGCTGGAGACAGCGAGGTCCTAAGGGAGGCCACAGTGTGCTCTCATAATAATTTACTCAGCGCCAGTGTGACAGCACTCTGCTCAAGCTCTGCATGTGCGCACTTTTGCACAAGTTGAAAAAAAACAAATGCGTTTCGGAAGGCAACAGAGGCAACCTCCCAAGCAAAAGGTTTAGGTCCACCAGAAAAATGGACATGCCATATCATTCAAAAGGCAGGCCTTGGACAGGCTTTCAAAACATTCATTGTTGTGTCCACAGTATAATGTATACTGTAAATACATATACTGTACATTACACATGTATATGTATACATTTTTCATTTTTTTTATTGTTTAAGATCACTGAGCAAAGGCAGCTTACTCCAACTGGCCTTTTCAAGCCACTTTAAATGCTGCAGGAGCATTCACGCTGATGTTACTGTGACCACACGAAAATAAAAAAATAAAAAAATCACATCACATTTTTGTGAGTTTGAAATGAAAGCTGACCTGAAGTGCGCCGACTTCTTTTTTTTATTATTATTTTTTGTGAAAGAAACGATTTCAAAGAAATCCAAATGTACATTATAACAGGACACATGAAAGAGGAGTGCGCAGGCTTGGGGCTGATTGCAAAAAGGTTTCATCATCCAAACAGGCAGAGACATGCTGAAAATGGCGAGACAATTTGCTGGTACATCAGTAATAGGCTAAGACAATGCCCCTTCTAAGACCAAACACAGTTTCAGCATTGTTACGCCAGACCCAGGCGCAGGACAAGAGCATGGATTTGTGCCCAAGGCTACACAGCCCCCCCCCCCCACCCCCAGCCCATACATAAACAGATATATGCACAGGCACACAAACATACACATACATATACACACACACACACATACACATGCATACAGATGCACCTGGTAAAATAAGATAAGAGAACATAAGCTACAAACATGGGCTGATGGGTAATGTGCGCTGATGTGTTGATTCTACCTTGCTATGCCATAAATACCTACAGTATATATATATATAGCAATAAATCCATTGTTCCCTATAGTTTTTGAAACGGATTTTAAAAGGCCCAAAAATCATATGACATGGATTTGTACCTGAGCTTCACAGAAATGGTGTTGAATCACAACACAACGGATCTTCTCTCAGTCTCATTTCTTCCCATTAAAACCTGTGCCTCCATCTCCCAAATGCACACAGGCAGAAAATATTAAGAGACCTATGACCTGTAGAGCTGGCTGAGTCCA
>NC_085003.1:13665733-13670733 GCF_963854185.1 Sardina pilchardus | reverse complement strand
TGCATGCGTGTGTGCCTTTGGTGTGCGTGTGTATGAGGAAATGGTGTGTTTGTAGTGTGCGTGCTCTAGGAATGAGGAGTGGGTGTATGTGTGTGCAAGAATGTTTGTCCACCTGTGTGTGTGTATATATGAAAAGTCTAATACTGACGCAGTTTGGTAAGAAAAAGCTGTGTGTGTGTGTGTGTGTGTGTGTGTGTGTGTCTGTGTGTCTGTCTGTGTGTGTATGGGCGTGTGCGTGTGCGTGTGCATATGCGCGTGTGTGTACGTGTGTGCGTGTGTGTGTGTGTGTGTGTGTGTGTGTGTAGGCAGGGCTGTAGTGCACCTGTCACAGCAGGGGATACTGGGAGCCTGGAGACACCTGGCCCTCGGGGACCCACCCTGGCCCCTCAACGCCACACTAAGCATGCAGATCCTGTCAGCTATGGATCGACCGGCCCCTTCCCCACACACTCCCAACACAACACACACACACACACACACACACACACACCTCCTCGTCCCAGCCGGGCCCTCAGAGAAACAGAAAGTACAAATGAGGCGCTTGCTTTCCCCCTCAAACCCACTCTGTGAAGTAGCACACTGACACATCCCCTTCACCTGGGAAATCTAAGAGCACCGGCACTTGAAGAAATATTCAGATGTTCCACCTTTCCGCTCCTCCCCCTCGTCTCTCGTTCTCCCTCCCTCCCTCTCTCTTTCTGTCTCTTGTTCTTTTTTTCCACCCGTTCGCTCCCTCCCTCGCTCCCTCCCTCCCTCTCTGCCTCCCTCGCTCCCCCTCTGTCCTGTGGCGGGTGGTGGACTGGCGGTGGAGGGCGAAAGCATCTGGATCACGACCTTTCCTGAGGCGCGCTGAGACAAATTAAAAGCAGACTCTCTCTCTCTCTCTCTGTGTGTGTGTGTGTGTGTGTGTGTGTGCACACGTGTGTAGTGTGTGTGTGTGTGTGTGTGTGTAAGGAGACACAGGAGCAGCTCAGGTCCACTTGCCTGTGCACACACACACACACACACACACACACACACACGCTCATTTGATACTCCAACTAACACACAAGTATACACACACAGTCTCATGATCCCCTGCAAATACGCTTACAAACGCTTCTCTCACTCATACCACTTGCACACTCGCACGCACGCACGCACACACACACGCACACACTCATACAGTTCAAAACACATTTTCTAATACACTCCCTGACACACACACACAAACACACACACACACACTCTTTCTGACCCACACACACGGTGAGCTCTTTCGGCCCCGACCTTTTGGCAGGGCCAGATGTTTAGTGCTTTATTAGCTGGCAGGGTTGCCTCATCCACCTCTGCTTTCATCCTCACACGGACAGCAATCTGTCCGTGAAACCACCCCTCTTATCCATCCCCACCCTATTTCTCTCTCTCCCTCTCTCTCTCCCTCTCTCTCCTATTCAGGAAACCTTTATTTGTTGTTCTGCTGTTGTTTGTTGCTGCTGTGCTGTTGTTTGTTGCTAGCTCTCAGAACCAACAGTGCTGCTCCTGGTTGACCCTGTCCAGCAGGCCTCGCCTGGGCAGTCCGTGCTGTCACGCTGTGTCTGGCTCTGCTGTCCGAGACACAGTCCAGCTACTCAACACACTCCCCTCAACCCAGAGCCGCACCGCTTGATAAACGCGCTGGGCTTAAAACACTCCACTTACTTAACATGGGGTGGGCGAGTAGTGTGTGTGTGAGTGTGTGAGTGTGTGTGTGTGTGTGTGTGTGTGTGTCGGGGGGCGGGGGGACGACGACTGTGGTTTTGACTGTAATCTTGCAGAACAAGTTCAATCTCCTCACGTCAGAGTGTGTGTACTGTAGGAGCTGCACACATGAGCGATGTGTTACTGATGGGCTGCCTCCACCTCCCCTCTTCCCTCTGCTCTGCCTGATACGGACGGAGCCCCTCACCGAGGCCTGCGCTTAATTTATTTTACTCCGAACGGAGACGACTGCTTCCCAAGGCCAGCCACGTCATCTATCAAAGGACCTGATTATCTCCCAACAGACACGGATAGAGGAGTGGATAGATATGCACAGTGATTTGAGATGTGTGTCACTGTCAAGTGTATGTCATGTGTGTCATGCTTTTATTTCAGGGTAGTTAGCATGTCTAGTGTATACAGTAAGCATACTAGACATGCTAACTACCCTGAAATAAAAGCATGCCTTTTTGCAGTCAGATGTTATCCTCACTGCAATGCATACGCTGTTGTTTCATCATATTGATAATGGAGATCAATCCTGTTTGTCAGGAATGTGTAATGTGCGTAATCTCTATGAGTACTACAACAGAAAGAATCAGGATGGTTCAAGCAACAACACAAAAAGATTGAGATAAAGATAAATAGAACAAAAAGCAAAGTTTCAGTTGACTGCCTATTTCAGATGGACTGTGACGCTGACAGAGAGAGAGGACATGGGTTCGTTCATTTAGTTGATGTGACATTCATGCCTTCTTTTGGTGGTGCATGAGCAGACTCTGCTTACAGTAACAGCGCAGGTAATTGTTTCCATTTCAAAGGCAATTAAACATGTGAAT
Organism: Sardina pilchardus; assembly: GCF_963854185.1. Taxonomy (NCBI): domain Eukaryota; kingdom Metazoa; phylum Chordata; class Actinopteri; order Clupeiformes; family Clupeidae; genus Sardina; species Sardina pilchardus. The sequence goes on along the minus strand of NC_085003.1, from coordinate 13,668,175 downwards.
GAAGCCACACTGCCGCCACACTACGGGGTGGAGGTAGGAGCGAAGGTGGAGGCTGTGGTGCTGCTTTGTGTGTGGGGGGTGGGGGCTGCTAAGAATTCTTATTTCATGTACGCTTAATTGTCTGTGTGTGTGTGAGTGTATGTATGTTTGTGTGTGTGGGTGAGTGTGTGCATGCGTGTGTGTAAGTGTAGGGCTGCCATTTCTCTTAGTGTTTGTGTTTGCGTTTACATTGTACGCCTTTCGTGGATGGATGTCTATACGTGTGCTTTTTGTGTTTACGTGTGCTTTGTGCGAATAAATACTACAGTATGTGTGTGTGTGTGAGTGTGTGAGTGTACATGCACATGTGTGTATAGCGCACATCCAGACTGCGGTCTCCACTCAGTGTGTAGAGCAGCAGACTACTCTCTCGACCCATTCACACACACCAGCCTGGAGTGAAGTGGGAGAAAGTGCTTTGTTGATTTACCCCTTTCTTCCTTGAGAGAGCATCTTTCTAAATGGTTCTACCCTCTAAAATGGCTCTTCCCTCCAAAACACACACACACACACAGACACACACACACACACACACACAGATGCCCCACACTCTCTCTGACATGTCGAGGAGCCTGTAGGAGTCTGCTTTTTGGGCTATGCAAAGCAGCAGCCTGTTCACGGACCGCCGGTAGAAGAGTAGAGGCGCTGCATGAGTCACCCGTGGCACACACACACACACACACACACACACACACACACACCAACACCAACCCCACCAAGAGCTACGGCACACACAGCCGTCTACGCTGGGGCTCCAACAAGCCCAGCGCTGATTTCTCCATCACGCACAAGAGGAAGAGGAGGCAGAAGAAAGCTGCATCTCTCCACGTCTTCGCTCCAGAGAGGAGCATGCAGATTCAGATTTCACGTGCACTCTTCAATTCAATTACGCTGAAGTCACTTGGAAATGTCGGAATACATTACGGGTATAAATAGGATTGGTGAGAAACCCATTGGATATCGCCTAGACATGGTTTGCAACAATGTGTTTTTGGTTACAGGGCTTTCTCAGGGCTCAGGGTAAGATCGCGGCGAACATAAATATTGAGAAATTATAATTACGGGCTGAGATTATGGCCTAACAAGGTATTTAATTGGTTCCCATGTAAAGGGATATGTACATGACATGGTGCGTGATTTCTGTGTAAATGAATAAAAATGTCATACCTGGAGCCAAAGAATCACCAACGACAGCACAGGCAAGGGGTGCAGCAGGGGACATGGAGAGAGAGAGAGAGAGAGAGAGAGAGAGAGAGAGAGAGACAGAGAGAGAGAGAAAAAAAAGAGAAATCAGTTAGTGAGACAGTTTAGCCATGCATGAGATTGCAGGAACAATAACATGATTTACGCAAATTTCACTTTGCGGCAACAGATGCGACACAGAAATGGAACTGTGGTTTCTCCTTTATAAACAGAGTTCCAACACAACACACTCACACACGCTTTAAGAGTTATGGGTTTGTCTCAGTTCTATGTTTGTGTCAGACTGAGAATTCAGTTGTTCCATATGAATGCTGCAAGAGAGAAGACAAAATAAAAGGATAAATCACACAACAAATTCAGTGTCCCAGTACCACCATGTAGTCTGCTGGTCTCACTTTTGAAAACAAAAGGCGGCTTGTTGCGTGCGCACTGGGAATGTGCCGGGCTCTGAAGCTAGCAGAACACCACAGCGCGGCCATCACAAGTGCAACAAAGCACTTCCCACCCTGTTCGCAAAATGCACCCGTCCTCCAGCAAACACCGTGACCACAGCCATAAAAGAAGACCCCCCCACACACACACACACCCAACACACACAACACGAACACAACACACACACACACACACACCTCAGCCTCACCCGAATGCACACAAAGCTGAGGGATGCTGCTACAGCCATCCCCCCCCCACCCCCCCTCCTCTCCCTCCTGGTTGATGAAGACTTCCACTGGGATCTGGTCACAGCCGCACGTGCAGTCATGCAGCGGAGGAAACAGTTGTTAGGGGGCTTTCTTTTTTCAGAGCGGAGGAGGCAGGGGAGTCTTCTGGGGTTTGTCAGGCCCCTCAGAGAGAGAGAACGACAGAGCGAGAGGAGGGAGGGATGGAGGGAAGGGGGGGAGGGGGAGAGGGAGGAGGAGAGTACACCTGAGCACCCCCTCCCCCCACTCCTCCTCTCTCCCTCCTTCACTCCCTTCAAACAACACACACATGCACACACACACACACACACACACACATACATGCACAAACACACACACACACACACACACACACACACACACACATGCACACACACACAACACACACACACACACACACACACACACACACACACACACACACACACACGTATGAGAGCTCTGAATACTGTGGCTGACTGATTGCCATGTCTGCAAGATATAATTTGAAAGGTGGACAGTG
>NC_085003.1:13615733-13650733 GCF_963854185.1 Sardina pilchardus | reverse complement strand
GACACTTTTGGCCTCTGGTGTTGGGGTTTGCAAGGGTTATGGAAAAAAAAAGAGGAAAAGGAAGATGGGCTAGCCAATGGTGCAATACCAGACAGACTGAACTCTCTCTCCTCTTTTGCTCTCCCTCTGTCTCTCTCTCTCTCTCTCTCTCTCTCTCTTTCTCAGGGTGAGTCAGTTCGTCATTTCGGTTCATGTCAGGACATGCTCTCCAGCAGCTGGCTCAACAGGAGCACTTACGCAATATCACAAAAAGGACAGGAAAGGGAGAGAGACAGAGAGAGACAGACAGAGAGAGAGAGAGAGAGAGAGAGAGACCATTCATACAGAGTTTTATAAAAATTATCTTAAAAGTGCACAGACGCAACACACACACACACACACACACAAACACACACACCACTGACACCGCATAATCTGAATCTCAAAGCAACCAAAATTAGGATAAACCATCACAAAAACTATTACAGTAAACAAAATCACATGATCCACTGTAAAAATCTAAGTAAAATGCAATTCTCTTCAGTCTTAAATAGAGAATATAAGCTAGCACCCTACCTGACAAAAACCTGAGAACCACACTGACAAAGTACAGACTCAGCGGACACGGCCTGGCAATAGAAGTAGGAAGGCACATACAAACATGGCTGCCGAAAGACACTAGACTGTGCCACCACAGTGATCTAAACACAGTAGAAACAGAGATTAACTTCCTGACACAGTGCACAAAATATGTAAACATAAGGAGAACCTATTTTGAAAAGATGGCAAATGTCCTCCCTGAATTCCTGCATGCGAGCGATGAGGAGAAGCTTTCATTCCTCACTGGAGAGAAAGACAAATGCCTCCTCCTTGCCGCTCAATATGTATATTCCTGCCATAATGAAAGGACCTGCTGAGGGGAGATTTACACTCCTGAGTGTGAACATACCCTCATCCATAAACACAGACATGGACACATGCCCACGCTAACACAACCTTCTCCATTGCCATAGTTCATAATTGTACAATTATCATCATTTTTATTATTATTATTATTATTATTATTATTGTTATTAGTATTACTACTACTACTACTACTACTACTACTAGTAGTAGTAGTAGTAATAATAATAATAATATAATCATTCTGTTTTATTTGTGTGTTATACCCTATTTCCCTCCTCTTTGAATTTGTTTGCCCCAAATGCTTTGTCAATACTGTACAACATTATGGTCAAGCTAATAACGCTCCTTTTGAATTTGAATTTGAGTCAGGTAGGGGCAGATAGAGTGGGACAGGCATACAGACAGAAGGGGAAAAAGAAAGAATAACAGAGAGCACTGGAACATTCAGATGAAAACAAATAGAGAGAAAGAGAGAGAGAGAGAGAGAGAGAGAGAGAGAGAGAGAGAGAGAGAGAGAGAGAGGGACAGCGAGGTATGACTGGGTCAGGAGGGAGCCTTGTCTAACGAGTGTGAGATGAGGAGCAGATAGCGGGCGAGCGTGTGAGAGCGAGAGCGAGGAGAGAGGAGAGTCACAGGAGGGCAGCTCCTCCTCTCTGGCTGGGGCTTAACCAAGACCAGCAGCTCCCCGTCTGAAGTCCATGGCACACGGCGCTTAATAGAACATCTTGTAGGGGTGAAAGGGCACCAGCCCTGGCTTTAGGTGCCACTGCTGTCACTGGGTGCATCGCTACTATCATTAGCACTCTGAGAGTCCTCTGCATGTGTGTGTGTGTGTGTGTGTGTGTGGAGAAGAGGAACGTGGGGCTACAAATGCCTGATATCATATGCTCTGTATTAGCAGCCGCTCGAGGCAAATGTTTCGTAGCACAGCAACATCAGCTGAATGAATGTCTCCTAAGAGACAGAAAGAGAGAGAGAAAAAACAAAAACAGGAAAAACACATCCAGTTTACGGATGGCTACACCGCCTTGCCACTGTTGTCATCTCGCTGGAAATGGACTCTATCAAGTAATCACAACTCTCTCTCTCTCTCCTGCTATGCCTATCTGTCTCTCGCTTCCTCTCTCCACCCCTGGCTGGTGCATCGAGGCGTATGCCTGGGAGAGGGTCGCTATCGCTAGGGTGTGTGTGTGTGTGTGTGTGTGTGTGTGTGTGCGGTGAGCGGAGCCTGGGCGTAGGCGGCAGCTGAAACCCATCTGCTCTGGTGGGGGAACCGGGCCGCCTTAACAAGTAGGCAAACTGTCAGGCAGGATTAATGCGCTACCTTAAACCTGAGTTAATAATAAATGGGCTGTTTACTTGCTCAGGGTGGAGGCTATAGATAACAGCGCTCAAAACCCCTCCTTTAAGTGCCAAAAAGATAAATTCTGGTTAAGTGGGGACCTGCCTGCGCTTTTGTCGCCTCCCTCTCCCCCATCATTACGAACAAAACGAGCTTTATCCCGCAAAAAAGGAAAGAAAAGGTCAAATTACGTGCACTTTTTTTTCTTTTCGGTAGCCGTAATGGGGTGCACAGAGATATTCCCCAACCACCGCGGCACCCAGGGTGAAGCCAAGGCCAAGCAGACTCAATGTGACAAACTAGCATGTCTAATTAGCTTGTTTATGTTGTGTGTAAATGACTTAGGAAGGAGTCTTGTTATGGAGATCAAAGAACACCTCTGATGTGTGGTCACATTAATACTTGGGTTATTCCGCATTAAGCGAAAAAAAGCTCAAAGCTCCCCCCCCAGAGATCAACAGCTCTTTGAGGTGAGGGTAAGGGTGCGCGCACCACAACACTGCACTCCGAAGAGAGTTGAACCAGCTAGCGGGGGGGGGGGGCACGGGGCACCAAGAGGGTGGCATGGGCGCACGGGCAGCCTCGACTCGACTGCTTCTGCGGGTTCAAAAGAAAGACGAGACTATTGTGAGAAAAGAGATGCTGCAAGAGGGAGCGGAGTTGAAATGTCTTACTCGGCGGCGCTAGCCCTCGGTGGGGATTTAGCTAATGAGCCCAGTCTCTCCCCACTGGGCCCATCCCAAACGCAAACCCTTCTCCAACAATTGGTTCCAGAGGGTTTAAAGGAGACAGTTGCGGCAAATCTCCTATCTGTCCAGGAGTTTAGAAAGCAATAAAATAGGCAGAGGAGACGAGGGGTGCCGGGAGGGATAATGCTACCGAGTTATTCGCCATAATGGAGAGTGCTATTCCTGATCGGGCATAATGCAAACAAACCGACAGCAACGCCTCCCCATTTAGTGTAATGGCGGGCTCCAAAATGGAGATGTGCAATTCTGCGTCCAGCTCCCCCGACAGGTCATAAAACAACCTGCAAAAAAAAAAAAAAAAAAACACAAAAAAAAACAACGTCCCCCCAAAAATACACCTCTCAGCCGCCATCTATGGTTTCATTCTGTCTCCAAGCAACGGCGCTCCATGGGATGATTTAGGGCCGCGGTGGCGAGGACTGGGCAGAGAACACTGTGGCGAATGTCTATTCTCCCAACACAATGGGCAGAGCCGGCGCTGCCTCGCTGCGCCAACTCATTCATAATAAAGGGATCCAAGCATGTCACACAAAAGGTGCACCACTCGGGGGACGGCTCTGCAGCCGCACAATTACACACAACTGACTGGAATAGCTAAATGTGCTATGTGATATAGTCTCTGGAGCGCTGCGCAGAGCACGGCACTATTTGGCCAATTCGGTCCACAGACGTGGGACAGATTGGACGATAAAGAGAGAGAGAGAGGGACCCCGGTGGTCGGCTAATTTTTGGTTATTAACCAACATCCTCCTGAGCCTGTTTTGATTGTTTTGGAACAAATGCCATGCAGGTTTGTGATCCATCTTACAAAAAGCCTGTGGCATGTTAGCTCTGTATTCTTAGCCAATCACTGTCATACAATGCCTTAGCCAGTGAGATATTTCTGATTTACATTTTGTTTTGTTCTAAAAAAAACCCAAAACATTTGAATCATGGATTGTACAGTAATTGTACATTTAACATAATTGATCTGATGAATGAGCTCATTGATATACAGTAAAAGGTTGCAGCGAAGGGATAGGAGTGGTGGGTTAGGGAGGGAGTGAAAATGAAACAGAGCGCGAGAGCGATGTGTGTTAGTCATCTCTGAACAATTACAAGTCAGCCGGGACCTGGACCTAACGGGTGTGTTCCTCATACAAGGGCCTCCCATTCAATAGCAACTGGTTTGTTTTCCTGGCAACCTTTCACAAATAAAGCCTTCGAAATGTTGAATCACCCACAGAAAGGCTCTTAATTCGACCAGCAAGACATGAGCAGAAGCCATTTTCTTTGGCACCTCTGATAGATTTCCTTTCGATGGGACACAAGGCCGAGTACAGTTTCGCGTTTGCCTCGAAACCATCTTGCGGAAATGCTCCATATTAAAACCCAAGCCAAACTAAGCAGCACTCATGTTCTGGGCCTGGGTGTTGGACAAAACAGGCTCCCGGAAGCAGGAACAGAGTCGCCAACATGGTAACCATTTCCAGACTCTCTTTTTCCCAGTTTCCACGCCAGACTGATGTGCCTCTATTTACTGCGTCTATACTTTATGGTTGTGAAGTGTGTAGTGTGTGTGAACTTCATATGCATGAATACAGGAGAGTATGAGTGTGTATTTCTTTATCTCTGTGTGAGTGTGTGTGTGTGTGTGTGTGTGTGCATGTAATGTTTGTGAATACATAAACAAAAGCAAATGCAGATGCACGTTGCACCATGGTGCCAATTCATGCATACCGTATACCGTATGTGCATGTTCCTTGTGTAAGAGTGTGTGCGCTGTACTGGTTTGCTAGTCTGTCTGGTAACCTCTCTCTCAGGCCCACAAGATGGAGAAGGAGGAGGAGAAGAAGAAGAAGGAGAAGCGAATGGAAAAGCGGGAAAAAAAGAAAGGCAGAATTCCGGTGGTTCACCAGGCAGCCCGGCACCTCAGCGAAGGCACGCCATCGAAATGCCTCGGCGGCTTAAAGGGACAAAGACAGACGTGCACATCTAATGACCGCCCACTCCCCGCGCCATGAATCACTTATTCCCACTCCCTCATTGCGAGTAAACCTGGCCCTAAAGAGCTAATACTCCAAGGTCTGCATGGCAGCATAAATCATTTCAAACACATTTCCCTGGGAGAGAACGAGTAGGGTCATATAAATCTTTCAGCCTAGAGCACTTGAACTCCCGCTCACTCGCTGTTGCTTTAATTTTGCGCGACGCTTCCCTTTGGTGTGTGAGTGAGCTCCAGCCACATTTCCAAGACCTAAGAGTGGAACAGCACACTACAAGGTCATGGGGAAAGTTGCGTAAGGAGTGAAGATTAACAACTTACCAATGGGTCTCATGCTCTCATGCTCCCATGCTCCAATATTCTCTAAATTTTACTCTTATGTTTTTTTCCCTTAATTTGCCAAAAGTCAATAATCTGCCAAAAAAGTAAACTCCAGGTGCAAGAAACATTTTCTCCATCATACAAATATCCTCTTACCCTGGCGTTCTGACAGCTGAATCTCACCTGATCATAAAATTGCCAGTGTGTGACTGATAGTTTTCTAATAGCATTGGTAATTCATCTTAACCACTATTTAAGAGCAGGTGTTGAGCTGTGTGCAAATAGTCTGACACATGCCCAAGAATGGAGAGAGTGTAACTAAGAATATGTAAGCAATCAAGAGGCAAAAAAACACATGCAATTTTATCCGAGTTAATCAGTTGGATTTGGAATTAGTGGAGCAGTGTTTAGCCCATGAAGTCAACAATCTGTCCATTATAATTACTCTGAAAACATACAGAAAGAAAATTTGATTATACGATGTTCATAAATTGTTTATGCTCTTCGAACTGAAAAACGTCCACTGGGTTTCCGTGCACTGACTCAGTTGAACTGAGCTGATGTTGTGTTGTTTTTGGCTTGTTTGGTTGTGTGTCTCTATTGTTCATCTTTGCATGATTTTCATAATGTACCCTCTTCTTCTTGTTGCAAAAAATGAATCCCATCATTTCAACAGTTCCGCAAGGAATGTATATCGCTGAGGTTCTTCCACCTCTTCCACCTTTTCCTTTCTCTTTTCATTAATGGATGTGTGTATTGGGTCAAAGTGGAGGCAGAAGTCGAGCCAGACAAGGAAATGAGAGAGTGTCCAGGTCCTAGGCCCCAACCCCTGATCTCTCTCTCTCTCTCTCTCTCCTACCCTCCCTCTCTCCTACCCCCTGCACTCACTCACTCACTCACTCACTAACTAACTGCCCTCTGGTGATTAATGGAGTTTCATTGGACATGAATACATATTAATTCTCCCACCTAATGAGAAAAATGCTAATATTAATGTTTTAATGAGAGGTAATTTCAGGGTGAAGAGTGAATTACTGACACTGACAAAACATTTACGTCATATTGACCATTTATAACTTTAGTTGTCAGCTGTGAATTGCTCCTATGTATTGTTCTATATGCATTAGTGTGGTGTGGAGTACTGTAGGTCACGGTGATGAACACAAAGGTCATAGTTCACTACAACACATCAGTGTCATCCAAACACAACACCTCCATAGACCATATTAGGACCAATACCTGTGTACTATTGATATCTACAGCTAATGCTGGCTTAGTTGTCCTGTTTAGCTGCACCAGACACAGATGTGCAGCTCTCAAAATAAAACTAAATCATTTCAATGCAATATTGTGTAACATTTTATTACACATTTAAGCACACTGAGTTTTTACTGCCAAATTCCCATTTGAAAAAATGACCACACCAGCCATTTCTACTCTCTAGCTTTCCTGCATGCACCACCATCCACTGCATCTGTTTTAGATGCAGAAAAAATCCCTTTCAACTGCCCTGTCAAAACATTACTCCACTCCACTCCAATACTATTAAGACCACAATAAAACCTTTCAACAATCACTCTGCACTTCATAATCTGGCTTTGTTTTAAGCATAAAGAAACATCCTACTCACACATACACAGTGAAACTTGGTCTGCCATTTTCTCCCTTCGTCCACCAACATACAGTACAAAGCCATTGTGACTAACCAATTAACTTCTCTCTCTCTCTCCCCCTCTCTCTCTCTCTCTTGCTCTCTCTCTCTCTCGTTCCCTCTGTCAGGGGCTCTCTTGTCTGCCGCCAAAAGATGCTCCGTGGCGGTGATGTGACTGGTGTCGGGGAGCACTTCAAAGACACAAGGCCTGGGAGAGGCCCCTCTCGTCTACCTTTGAACAGGCAGCAGGGACGGGAGGCAGCGCCAGGCCTCTGCAGGCCAATGGGGCTTGATCAGAGACGAGCGGGCGCCAGGCAGGAACACACATCATGTGGTAGTGGCAGCAGCAGCGAGCAGCAGGTTTTCAAAGGAGCTAACTACCCTGACACCAGCACTAGGGTCTGTGTTCCAGAGCACATGCATGCACACACAAACGTCCACACACACACACGCTGTATACGCACGCACACACACACACACATACACACACACATGCACACACACACACACACATGCACACCCATACTACATACAGTACATACACGCACACACATACACGCACACACTCTCACACACACACACACACACACACACACACACGTCATTTTCTACACCTCTTTCACACTCTTCCACACTGCCTCTCTCTCTCACTCCCTTTCTCTCTCTCTCTCTCTCTCTCTCTCTCTCTCTCTCTCTCTCTCTCTCTCTGTCATTCTCTCATCCTCTGTTCTACCTCCCATGGTCTCAGTGGGACTGCAGACGCACAGCACAAAAGACTCTGTGCATGTTTTAGTTTGCAAGGGCTTCGCTTAGCAGCACTGCTGCTGCATGACACACCAAACACAGTGCCACTGCGCACACATTTCAAACAACCACATACACACACACACATACTGTATACAAGCCGTCACACACCTACACACACACACGTGAACACACAGGTGCAAACACACACACACACACACACAGGAAATATATCTTTCAAAGGGCTTCTGAAATGATCTAGCATGACCAGTCCACGGTATGGAGGGGACAAAGGATTGCACGTGGATAAAATAACTCAAAGAGTCAGAAGATTGCCCTGTTCCATGGATGAATCAATAGTGTTTGAACTGTCACCTACGTCTATAATCTGTGAAAAGCTCTCTGTGAATAGAGGCCACTATTAGCCATTCTGCATGAGGATCCAACGCCACGCTCCCAGACTCAGCTCATTGATTGCACACAGAAGTGTACATCCATAGAGTTTAAATGACTGCAGCGGTCAGTCAATACATCACTGAACGTATGTCACCCAACGCAATGGTAAGTGCAACGCCAATGGCCCTCTATGGAAAGGGGCCGTCCCTCTGTGAATACGGATGAATATAAACTATTGATCTGTCGTAGGTTCCAACACGCGTCTCCCGGGATGAGTCCACCTACGCTCGCTCCATGGAGGAGGAAACCCAGGCTGTCGTTCCGAGGAAGCACAAAGAAACGCACGCTCGGCGCTCGTGAGGAAGTGTCATCGCGGAGACGATACAGACAACTCGGAATATGAGACTGGAAGATCGGACATAAGCCCCGCCACGCTCTAAACTGTGACAGCCGCTTTGTTCAATTTAAGATTAGTTTGGCATTATGTATTCCCTCCCCCCCCCACCCCCTGCCTTCCCCCCATTCCCCCTCCACACTTCCTTCCTTCCTTCCATCTCTCCTGTTCCGCACACAATAATAATGACATGAATTATAGTTCACACTGGCGCGGCTAATTGTTCATCAGGAGTAGGCATAGCAGGGCCCCAGCTGAAGCCTGCGAGAGGAGCAGCCAAGTGGCTGTGGAGGTCGAGAGGCGAGGGCCTCTAATGTGGGTATACCGGCAGTGGACTGTAAAGCCCAGATGAGACCCACACACACACACACCCACACACACACAGACAGGGGCGCGCACACACACACACACACACACACTGCTTTGTTCTGGCATACAATGCATCTTGTTGACATCGCTGCCAACCCTCACACCACAGCCTCCTTCTGTAGTCGACTGCATCCGCGTGTGAAGCGGCGCAACCTGACATCCTCTAAAACCAAAGCAGACAGCACTGTAATTAACATGTACTTCTCAAGTACTCCAATATACTGTTTCACCGCGCAACTCTTTGGAGGGATGCAGCACCAGTGCTGGCTGCACTGCCAAAACCCTTTGGAGGAATACAGTACACTTGATCAAATCCATATAAGAACATTGCTCATACAGTTCAAATACAATTTAATGTTCTAACATGGAACTTAGCACTGAGATCATTTTGACTTGGCTCTGGGCACACTGTGAAAGAATTGAAATAGCTAAAATATCAAATGTTTTCCCATAATCTATCTGAGAGAAAAAAAAAATCCTCCTTGATCTTCATTTCCTAGCTAATGGTCCTTAGACTCTAATCAAACTGTGCTGCACAGAAACTGATCTTTTAAATCAGACAGTAAATTTATGCAAGGCAGAGGGGGGAAATGGTGGCGGTGGGCGAATGTGTGTGAGACCGTTTATTAACACGGACCATTATCAGGTTAAGCAGAAGGGAGTTAAAAAGGGAAAAAAAACATGAGCTGGCAATTTGCTTGCTTCGTAATCTCTCACCCCCGCTTCACCTCCCAACACACACACACACACACACACACACACAGACACACACACACACACACACACACACAGACACACACACACACACACACACACACACACACACACACACACACACACACACACACACACACATCCGTGTAACAAACGCAGTGCGTACTCCCAAGCTTACAATCAAGGACCGTAACTCTGGCATCAGCTCGCCAATTAAAGCGATAATTATGCAAATGTAGCATTTACTGCGTCAGCGAGTGGGCAGGCGGAGGTAGGGAGGCTGAGGAAGTGGCGGTGGCCAGGGGCCATGAGGGCTGAGCAGGGGCCCGCAGGGGCCCTCCCAGGGCCGTGGGTCGACTTCAGAGCCACAGACGGCAGACGGTTTACGCCCACACAGACAATCTGCTCCACCACGCCACTCTCTCTCTCACACACACACACACACACAGATACACAAACACACAAACACACATACACACACACGAACTGTGTGTATCAGTAAACCAGCGAGGTCTCAAAGGTCAAAGGTCCTGTTTTGAAACACTCGTATGAAATAGATGGCTTCAGATGGAGAAACAGATAGCTGGTTTACAAACACAGCACTCCTGCTCTCCCAGCAAAGGCACCTAATCATGTTTAGAGTTGGGGATACCACAGAACATTTCAATCAATGTGTGACCACATCTTAGAGCTGTAATTTATTTAATGGTCACAGGGTGATCAATTGTATTGACTGTAGGGCTTTGTAGAGATTGCCATGGCTTCAAAGCTATATTTATGTAATTCTGTACCGAAGAAAAACTGACTGACTATGAATTGAAAGTTCCATCTGAAATACTTGGTCACTATGAAGTCAGAGGAAAAGTGATGCCTTTGTTGTGTTAGGAACACTCCCTAAGAGTACTCGCTGTGGTCCAAGACTAACTAATCACTTCAGTGACCTCCTCCTACATCTCACAGCCTCCCGAGGATAAGACCGTTCCAAGGAGGCAGACTAGCCAATATCAGTGACAAGCGTCATCGCTCCAGAATGCCACTCAGAAGCACACCGTTAGCCCTTCACCTTCAGGGAGTTTCCTTTTATTTCCATAGGATGGTGAATATTAACCGGAACCAGTCAGAGTCAGAGTCTGTCTCAAACCACCAACTTGCACACTTCAAATACTTAAGTTTAAGTTTATAGTGCAGACAGTGGAACAATGCTAACCATCAAAAAGTGGGCAGAGTACAGAAGTAAGCTCTCAGTGCACACACTAGCAGTGTACTGTATGTGGTTTAAGACCCAGCTGGAGAGAGAGATGGGGTGGGACCAGAGGCTGACCACAGGTCAGATTCAAACCTTCGTCCCCATGGGCACCTGGATCCGAGCATGGTGTGAGTGCTGTAGCCATGCACTTAGCGCCCCCCCTGATAAAGCCTTCTCAACTATTATCTCTTGCTACTGGAGCATAGCATGTGGACTAAGCGCCCAAGATGTGTTTTTTATCGTTGATTAAATATGTGACAACAAAAGTTGGGAGATGTGTCCTATTACTCTCGCAGGGCCTTCACTTTCAACAGTGTCCTGTTGTTGAATGATCACGAGAAAATTACTTGTCAGTTGACAAGACAGCATTAATTGATCGCAGATGAAAGAGGACTCATTAGCTTTGAGTTTAGGGAGAGGGGAGAAAGAGAGTGAGGGAGAGAGAGAGAAGAGGAAGAGAAAGAGAAAGAGAGAGAGGAAGCTCAATCCATTTTAAAGACCTGTCACTCAGCAAAGGCAATACAGGAGAATTTCAAGCACCTCCGTATGCACACCACTACAAAATGCTAATGGCCAAGACAAAGCGGTGGTCTGACAGGATTTCGATAGAGGGCTGTTGAGAGGCGGCAAGATGGAAATGCTTGAGTGCTCTAATCCCACTTACCTCTCTCTCATAAGGAGTTGGAGAACGAGAGGCCAAACAAGACAGAAAGAGAGGGAAAGAACAACGACTTTCCACCAGATCGCTGCAGCTCTTTGGCAGGTCTCAGATATTTGTGTGGGCAAACCGGAACCTTCCTGTCCATCACACCCAGACCAACACGAGGGTGGTCAGTAATATAAAACTAATGCTGATTTGTAGCTAAAATAGGAGGTAACATCAGCAGACTGCACAAACACCAGCTCAGAGTGCAACGGCATAAAAAATGTATGTTATGATAATGGCCAAACCCGGCATCAAGCGAAGTGAGAGGTAAAAATGCAGCTTTTCATTTCAAGGTGTGGGGGCGTCATTCCTATAAGATCTTATGTAAAAATCTCCCTCCTGATTTTTGTCATGTCACCACCAAAAACGAGCAGAGGTACCTTCTCATGTGCCTGGCTTTCCTCCTCACCACTTTATACAACTGTAGAGGAAGGCCATATATAAAGCAGTAATATAGAGCAATATACTGTAACAGTCCAGGATATATCGCTTGAGAAATGTGACCGAGGCAATACTGACACAAGTCATGATAAAAGACTGGCTCCCCAGGCTCGGTTGGAACAGTGGGTTAGGGGCAGACATAGAAGCACAGGCTTCAGCCTGAGGAACAATTCAAGTCTCACTTGTGACATTTCAGAAATGTGGTGATGACCAGCTGTCACCCCCCGTTAAAAATCACACTCTGGAGGTGCAGGTCTGCTCTTTCCGTGAGTGACTACTGGATTACCTGGACTCCATCACACGGAGGTGCCAGTTGTTGCCTTTCTTTTTTTTTTTTTCTTACACTGACTTCTCCGGCAGGGCTGGAGCTTCCAGGGCGAGTGATGACAGTCATCAATCAGCAGCTCACGGTGACACTGATGCAGTCAGTCACAGCCCCTCCGAGTGGATTTCTGGGCAGAGCCCAGGGAGTGGACACAGGAGCCGCTAGCGTTAGCCGCACGGGCTTAGCCCCGACCACGCGAGGGGAACAGAAGTGGCGGCAGTGTGAGCGACTGAGGGCTAACTAGCCGCTAGCGGAGGCAGCAGCCGCAGAGGCCTGGCGGGGCGGAGGGCTGAGGGCGGGGTGGAGGGCTGAGGGCGGAGGGCTGAGCGTTGGCACTGAGGGGCTGTGAAACACTCACCCAGCCCCGCGGTAGCAGCGCAGCGCCAGCACAGAGCCACTGGGGCAGCACGGAGCCTCTGATCCGGGAGGAGGTGAGAGCCTGCAGCCCGCGGCTCAACAACGCCTCTCTTGAATGCCAGGCGCTGACTCTCTTGACTGCCAGTCGGTCAGTCATTCTGCCCTGTCTGGCTGTCTGTCTGTCTGCCCTGTCTGCCCAGTCTGTCTGTCTGTCCGTCCATCTATGAGATGCCGTCAGCCTCTGTCTCTTTTTTATATTCCGTGATCCTCTCTCGCATTATCTCTCTCACTCACTCGTTACCATACTTTGTTTTTCTTCTTCTTTCTGTGACACAGTCTCTCACTCTTTATCTCTCTCTCTCTGTCTGTCCTTTTTTTCTCATCCCTCTCTCTCTCTCTCTTCCCTCTCTCAACTGCACATATTCCCAGTGGAGAGCAGAAGGCCCAAGGGTTGAAAGGGGGATGGGATAGCAGGCGAAAGGGTCCTCTAGGGATGTGGTGATGCTCACACTCTCTTTCTCTCTCTCCCCCTCTGTGTGTGTGTGTGTGTGTGTGTGTGTGTGTGTGTGTGTGACTGTGTGTGTGCTTCTGCTGCGCTTCTGATGTTCATGTTGACCGTTCCTCTGTTGTTGGTTTGTTGATGGTGTTGATGGTTGCTGGGATGTATTTCTCTCAGACTAACAGGAGGTTGGTGGTGCCTGGAAAGTCACAGTGCAGCTGACATGTTTGGACTGGAAAGCAGGCGGTCTCTCTCAGACATCGGGGGGAAACTCTCCACTGGAATGTGCTAATAGATATTTTTAAATAATTCTCTTTTTTTTCTTTCCAGAGATACACAAGACTCTCTTTTTCAAGTTCCTCCTTGCCGAGGTCATTTATCTGTTTAAAAGGAGCAGCGACTACATTACCCTTCCCTAATGAATATTCAGGAGATTTTATTTATCTTTATCTTTTTATTTATGGCTCGGCACTGCATTGGAGCGCTCCCACCCAGGCTCTTTTTCACACAGCACATTATTTACTTCTTTTCTTCTCTTCTTTTCCATTCCTCTTCATTCTATTTGCTCTGCTAAAAACAACTTACCTGGACCAACTGTTCACCTTCAAAGAGGCTCTCGCACATTGGTAAAACAGGACAAAAAAAAGAGAGAGAGGTTTGACCACTTTAGTTTCTTTGATCTCTTCGACGTTTTAAAAGAGAAGACCAGTTTTGTGGTATCCTTGTGAACAGCATGTGATGCCCCATCCCAGGTTTCATAACTTTACACACACAAACACACACACACACTCACTCACAAACACACACACCGGTGTATGACCTACAGTTTGTGAACAGATGTGTCAGGACGGACGCCAGGAGAGGCTGACTCACGCAAGGATAGCCCGGCCTCTTCAGCATGGCCGCGTGAGCACATTCATCCATGGGGCCCAGTGCTCCTCACCATTATATTAGGCTGTGTTAACTGTTATTGCACTCTGCAGTATCTGTGTCATCAACACTGCCATCATCATCAAGTCATCCTCCTCCTCCTCCTCCTCCTCATCATCACCACAACCACCATCATCATCATCATCATCATCACTCTCCTCATCATGGTCGGTGTAATTCCGTTCTCTCTGAGGAGTGGAAGTGTTCTGATGAAGCTCTCATTTACCGCTACGCCAGCAAGAGGGGAATGCTGGCCATGGTGGCTAATCAGAATGGGCATCGCTGCGTAGAGAGAGAGTGTGTGTGTGTGTGTGTGTGTGTGCAGTTTGATGTCTATGTGGCATTATGTTGAAATTGTGTTGTCTGTGTGTGTGTGTGTGTGTGTGTGTGTGTGTGTGTGTGTGTGTGTGTGTTCGTATGTGCCTGTGTTTGTGTGTTTGTGTGTGAGCATTTGAGAGAGGAAACCATGTGTGCACCACTTCACTGTGCCTTTGATGTATGCCGTGACTGACTCTCTCTCTCTCTCTCTCTCTCTCTCTCTCTCTCTCTCTCTCTCTCTCTCTCAATCATGCCTCACATCAGAGTGAAGGTAAGCCGAGTCATCCTGGCAGCCCAGAGCATCCCTTCATCTCTCCCCACTGCAGAGCCTCCCAGCCTGGCCACTCAGTCACCATTTAACCCCCTGGGGCTAAAACAAACCCCCATAGCAGAACACTACAATGAGCATGCTTGAAGCACGGACTCCTAAAAGAAGACATCCAACGCAAAGCACAGCTCCATGGTCACTCTCTGGTCACTCTTGTACTCACTTTGAGTTGACCTGAACGACAGCCACACCAGGGATGCTCAACATCCTGTACTAGCATCTCCTGGTGCATAGCTCCATAGTGCCTACCCCTTTAAAGTCTCATGTTCATCCACTTGTCGTCCACAGTGAAAAGTCTACACCCTGGTCATGAAACATACAGTACCTTGAGTTTGGATCGGCACTTCACACTGCCACCACATAACAGCACTTCAGCTTTCAGTCTTTCACCCACTGAGATGAAGATTTGCACAGCTATAGCCAGCCATCTAAAGCCCCAATTATGCTTAGTAAGTGTAGAGCCTTTAATTGCACCTCCTCAGAATGAATAAGTGTACGTGTGTGTGCGCGCGCATGTGTGTGTGTGTGTGTCTGTGTGTGTGTGTGTGTGTGTGCACGCACACATGTGTTTTCTTGCTCTGGAGAGGAGAAGTGAGGACACTTGATGTAACAGCAGAGTGCAGACTGTAGAAGGGCTTTGCGGGAGACGCTGGCAGCTGTTGGGGGCTCCAGACTTGATCACAGGGCCTCTCAACTCGTCCCTATCCCCTGGAGTGATAATCTCTGTTTTGTTGCAGAGGTTGATTACAAAAACAGGAGTCCTGAGATGTGGAGAAAGAACACGGCCCTGTTTGAGACTGCACGCTGGAGTCTACTGGAAGAGGGAGGCCAGTGGCATAGCTACATTTCAGACTTCCATGTGCCCAATGACAACACCTAATTGAATTCTAATGACTGGGTAGAGGTTCCTATGCAAACAGCTCATTTCACGGGATGCAATTAGCGACGCAGTGACCTTAATGTAAACATACACACAAAACAGGCTGACCCAATCCACTGCTGTTGTCAGTATAGTGAAACTACCCAGGGGCATTAAGCAAAGAAAATTAGCAGTTGAAAGCTGTGATTGCCAAGTGCTGCCAGTGTGCTCACTTATTCTAAAGGTGGCCTATATGGATTCATACACCTGTGCATATATATAGTATATACTGTATATATATATATATATTTATAACTTAGAGAGAGAGAGAGAGAGAAAGAAAGAGATATATGTGTGTGTGTGTCTGTGTGCGTGTGTGAGTGTGTCTATGTCTGTGTGAGAAAGAGAGAGAGAGAGAGAGAGAGAGAGAGAGAGAGAGAGAAAAGCATGAGGGAGGAGACGGTTCCAGGTTCTACCATCGTTCCAGAGCGGGTCGCGCAGGAGCCGGTCGTCCAGTGCGGATCCAAAAACAGCCACCAGCCTCTCATTAGGGCCCCGTGCGCTGTGCTGGGCCGCACCGCGCAGCCCAGGAGCATGAATAATGCAGCGCTCAGAACACCGGCCAACGTCTGAACATCCACCAAGAGCGTTTGATCTTGTCAAGTTTACCGCACATTTTTGCATTTCATTTCGCCAGCGTTTAACTAAGCAAGTGCACCCCCCACCGCCCCCCCTCCCCGACTCCATCTTCGCCACCAACACCCATCCCCTGATACACACGAGGGGGCCGTCTCGAGAAGTCCCCGCCGCTTGATGGGTGTAAATACAGCCGCGATTGAAGAGGAACCCAAAAGGCCGGAGACGCGAGCGAGCTCCAAATTCCAGCAACTGGTTTATCAGCTAATGAGAAGCCCAGCCCTGGTCCTTGGCATCATAAACATCTTACTAAATATATTCCAAAGGCCCGCTGGCGACTACCTAGAGACTTGCCTTTCCCGTACGCGTTCCTCTTTCCTCTCATTACTAGAGAGGCCTGAAAACTGCTAAGCTAGAGCTAAGTGACAGGAACACTGAATCACGTCCCAAAGAAGCCCAGGTTGAGCCTCTGGCCGATACCTCACAAGTATTACTGAAACACTACACCCTATGTATTCGAAATATTAGATATGTAGCAACATCGGATAGGGCTATTGGACCATCAACAACATTCTAAATATGAAAGTTAATAGGTCCATTAAAAGGCTCATAACTGGACCTACAACTGATGTAGCAATCACCCTGTTTCACAAATGCTAAATATTAGATATGTAGCAACATCGGATAGGGCTATTTGACCATCAACAACATTCTAAATATGAAAGTTAATAGGTCCATTAAAAGGCTCATAACTGGACCTACAACTGATGTAGCAATCACTCTGTTTCACAAATGCTAAATATTAGATATGTAGCAACATCTGATAGGGCTATTGGACCATCAACAACATTCTAAATATGAAAGTTAATAGGTCCATTAAAAGGCTCATAACTGGACCTACAACTGATGTAGCAATCACCCTGTTTCACGCTCCACACATACAAACAGCTCCCCTATAAACTACGAATCAGAATGGAATCTTGGCCAGAGCTGTTTCTGATTTCAAGTTAACAAAACAACAAATTGAACAAAAGCCATAAAACTTCTCCCTTAGCAGAACGACTTTCACAGTTAACAAGAACATCGCCCACTCTACCCAATGCAAGGTGATGCTAGAAATTGTCCGTGTAAGGAAGAAAGAAGGCTTTGGTCCACCTGGATTAAACAGGGAATTTTGCTAAAAAAAATCTGGACGATGGCTCCAGCTGTGGCGCAACTGGCTGGAGCCCCTGCACCGTACACCGGTTTAAGTCCCGCCCCATGGTTCTTTCCGGATCTCACTCCAACTCTCTCCCACTCACTTCCTGTCTCTCTCTACTATGCTATCTGATTATAGGCATAAAAAGCCCCCATAAAATGTTAAAAAAAAAGCAGGACCACATCTCCCAGAGCCTAATTTCAGGACCATGGGTATACGCCTGGAGTTTAGTACAGCCACTGATTTCCTGCCTATACAGTACAACACCACTCCTGTCACTAGGACTGGAAGCAAATGTCCTATGAACACACTCCGCCTGTGGTCTACCCAACATCAGCACCTCAGTCCCTCGGCTCCCCAAACGCTAAGATAAATACCCAAACAAAGCCCAACTCAGCAGCAGAGGCTCTATCGCCGGGGTCCTCCGCGCAGACCGGTCGAGTCTGGCACCGCGCCAGAGCCTTGGCAGTGAGACTGAGAAGAGGCCGTTTTATAACCGCTAGACGCCCCAGACGCAGGAGCTGATTTGACTAATGCGGTCTCTTTCCTCTGACTGTTGAAGACTCCTGTGCTTTCCTGTTGCAAGTGTTTGTTTTGTGTCATTTCCTATGATTTACACCCTGGATCACTGACCGCAGAGGTATGCCTCTGTTGCCAGTGACTAATTTAGCGAGGAAGCACCAGTGAAAGGTGCAATTTAACATGTTCGCTATGTGGTCATTGAACGTTCTCCAGACAGTCCAGTGTTTCCAATGGCCCAATAAAAGTGATAACAACCGCCAGCTCTTCACATCACAACACTGCACTGTTCAAATATCGATTTTCCACAAGACGAAGACAAAAAAAAAATACTTGAGGAAGGAAAAAGGGAAGAAAACCGAAAGACGCGAAAGTTCAGCCTTATTGAAGGGCAGGCTAGCCTACTTGTGGTGTGGCCAATCTTCCCCTTAAGTCATTTTACTTTCATTTCCACATCTGATATCACAAAGAAATGGTCCCCTGTAAGAGGGATAAGCTTAGCATTGGCCGGAGCTAAAAATAATAAGCCTTAGATGTTAAGAGACCAAGGTTCCTTCTCCCAAGTCATTAGCTGATATACCCATTACTGCCTGCTATTCCCAGAAACACGGGGCGTGCTGCAGGAATGGTGCATTGGGGGGTTTCCTCCCCTTCAAAGTCATTCTCAAGAGTTTGCTGCTCTGACCAAAGTGGGTTGTTTCGAGGGAAACTATGTTGCGGGCATGAAGTGTCTTACTCTCTCTTTTTCTCTCTCTCTCTCTCTCTCTCTCTCTCTCTCTCTCTCTCTCTCTCTCGTTCTCTCGCTTCATTCCAGGCGAGAGTAAGCGGCTGCTGAAAGTCACAAGGATATTCACACGATGATAATCAGATGGCGCAACATTAAGAAAAGACTAACAAGTACAAGCACTAATTAAGGAAAGGGGAGAAAACAAAGCCTTTGTTGAATCTTTTTCATGATGTATTCAAATCATGAATTATGCTGAGGAAAAAAAAAATGAAAATCTCAGGCCAATTAGTGATAATGTGGGGAAGAGATAGAGAGAGAGAGAGAGAGAGAGAGAGAGAGAGAGAGAGAGAAGTGCAATCTCTGCTGTTGTCCCACGCACTCTCGAGTCCCCCAGCTCCCCCTGGCTCTGGCAGGTGATGAGAGAGATGTGTGTGTGAGCAGATAACAATATCAGCCTGGTGTATTGGGGAGCCGTCGATGCTATCAGCGCGCCGGCGTAACACTAATGACCTTTGGCTTCTCATTAAGTAACGCTCCTCGCCGGGGACCCATAGGCCAGCGAAAGTGCAATCTAATAGCGGGCCGTTGCCAGCCGACGACCATAAAGCCCGCACGGCAGACTGCGGAAGCGACTGGCACATGTCTGCAGATGACAAGGCATTCCACTCGCAGGGGTAAGCGACACCTCCACTGACGGTTACTGATTTAAGACCTCAGGCGCGCTTGATAAACAACCCTGACACTCTCCCAGTTGTTGGCAGACTATGAGAGAGAGAGAGAGAAGGAGGAAAAAACACAGTGGCTGTTAATGGGATGCATGTGACAACAGCCTTTCATTAGCACATGTTGGGGCGGCTCCCCTAGAAAAACCGGGCGCTACTATCGAGGACCCAGAGGAGCCGAGCTCGCGTGGCAAGAACACTCAGCAGGCATGATTTATGAAGTCGTGAAGCTCGTGCCATGGGTAGGCACCGTATTAAAAGTAAAGAGTGTCTCCTCTACTCTGCAAACTTCATGCCAAGGACACACCGGAACTTACAGGTCTGTTAAAGCGTACGAAAGTTTACCCAGGATAGCGGTGAGACTGTTGGATCAGAGGCTGTTAATGCAGCACTGACATACAGCTGTGATAGACGGACCCAGTTTATGGACATGCAAAATACTGTACATTATGTCTAAACAATTTACAGCACATACCACTAAACATCACACTTCACACTAAAACGTGCAATTTTTTTTTTTTTTCCTTGAAGCGCTGACGTTGATAAGCCCCCGTTCCTTCCCTGCCCTCTGCTCCCTCCTGAGTCCTACTGTGCGTACAGTCCAAACTTCACTCTATTATTCATTCCGAATTACGCCCGTGTATGAGCCGATACACTCGTACAAGGCCTGGCCGTTTGATCAATCTAAAGGTCCTGTCCTCTCTCTGGAGATGGTCGTCCACACCAAAGTGACCTTGCCAGCCGCGGTGGCGGTGGGGCGGCGTGTGTGTGTGTGTGTGTGTGTGTGTGTGTGTGCAGCGGAGCAGCTGTCTTATCACATCAGTACGGCGCGGCTCTCCACTGGTCCTCTGAGTGCCGCGCTGGCACTTGACCGCACAAAGAAACGCTGGCATCATTTCATTCTCCGAACCTCCATCTGCCACAACTCTGACCGAGGGGCCGCTTCTTATTTTAGCCGCGCTATTCGCATTGCCCCTGTCCCGTGCCCGAGCTGCATGCTCGTGTGTGTGTGTGTGTGTGTGTGTCCAAGTGATGTGTGTGTGTGTGTGTGTGTTTCAATCCCACACAGACCTAGTTCCCTTCACTCTGCCTCTGTCCCCTCTCTACCACACACACACACACACACACACACACACACACACATACACACACTCACACATGCAGACATACAGTACACCCACACCATGGCAGTTAAACAGAGACCTTCAGCCACCATAATGTCTTTGGGATAGAGCACAGGTTGCATGGATGTCATTTCTCCCTCGTGTCAATTCAGAATGGCAATTATATCTTTTTTCTTTGGAGTCAAAAATTCTTGAACATTCCGTCTGTGCAGCCATTCCATTGCAGGCAGTCAAAGTGAAATAGTGTGTCAAAGACATCACATCATAATGTGCCGTCGGGTGAATTATATCAGTTAAAATAAAGAAAGCTGCAACTCCAATATCTCAGTCAAGACTTGCTTGTTTGAGTGTGGAGTGAGACATAACTGGACAATTAACCATCAACCAAAACCAAGCCACTCGCAAAAAAATGGCCACAAAGACGTATAAATTACCACGCTGACTGAGGAGAATTCAAACGAATATGCTGTACATAACTGTACTATATATATTTATACAGCATTTATACAGTATAAACAATGTCTGGATCATCCTTTTTGCTTTTCTTTCAAAACACTTCCGTGGGTTTGGGAAAAAAGGACACACTGTATCCCGAGGAGTAAAGAGGTGTCTTTGTAATTTGTGTGTGTAATTTGTGCCTTGTTTTAAATTTAGCATGCATTTGATCATTGTGACATCCCCCCCAAAAACAGTGGTCGCTATTTAGGTAAATCAATACAGTGGAGAGCCAGAGCGCGCACGAAAAAAAAAACGTGCATAAATTCACATAGTTCTCTCTCAAGGATGAAATGTGGTTGGAGCTTTTGTTATGCTTTTAGAAATCTCGCCGCTATTTTCCCACTTGCGCCTGACAGGCGAGGCGAGGCAAGGCGAGCCACCAGAGGCGAATAAGACCACAACTCCCCGTAAGAGAGGCTGTGAAAGACAGCACTGCGTACCCAGCGGACGTACTTTGCAAGCGACACACATGCAGAGTATTATCAGGGGGAAGTGGTACATCGCAATCAGATGCTAGCGCGGAGGTGGCATGACGGGGGCCCACGTCTGGACCTGAACCGGGCCGAGTCCGACCCGCCGCCAGAGCGCACGCGTCCAGACATGTAACCCTGATTGTATCTGTTTCACAGATGACAGCTCTGCTGCAGCCCTTGCAACTTCAATCACCGCTGGATGAAACCCCTCTGTGGTCGGGCAGTGTATGCACATACCAAAAAAATCAACCGCAAACCACACACCCTCACACAGACAGTGCATCTGAAACAGGCACTTCATTTTCTTTCTGCTCTGCCGCATGGATTGTGACAAGACATCTGGTTGTTTAGATGTTCCGACGCTCGCACTGTTGGTCAGACCCCTATTACGAAATTCCCCACCGCAAAAATGCTATACACTAAAAAGGATCTTTGCGCATCGCTGCACCTCGCTCCATGTAGCACGCTGCGGTCGCTTTCCTTAAGTACAAAAGCCCTCTAATTATTTTCCATGGTAACTGAAGGTAAAAAGCTGTAATGACAGGATTTTGGTGGAGGCGGGTCTTCGTCGTTGGGCTTTTTTATTTGTCTTGCTGGCTGCGGCGTGTGCGGAGATGGAGCCAAGGCAAGTGGAGGAGCGGAGGAGCGGAGGAGCGCTGCCAGGGATCTGTCTGGCAGGGAGACGGAGACGGAGACGGAGACCAAGGCCTCTCCTGCTGGAGATGAGCCCCAGTGAGGAGGAGTGCACCTGAGGCTGTAAGCCACCACAGGGGCACAACACACCCCCACAGCACTAAACACTCGGAGAGAGACACACATACACACACACGCGCGCAGACACACACACACACACACACATACACACACTTACTTAAAGTCCTGAAATAAATACAAGTGTCAGATGTTGCTACAGTTTTGTGCGTTGATGGACTGTAACAAACTCTACTACTGAGAGTGCTTGAAAGAGACAAAGCTTAGAGACTATCATGGCCAGAAGAGGAGCATTTTTTTCCAAAAATTCAGAAAGATTCACTCTCACAAAAGAACAGCGTGGTCAACACTAAAAGTATGGCTTCACGGTAGCCTGGGAAACAGAAATAAAGTCCACGGAAACTTTTCCTTGCGCCCAGCCCAGGTGACCCTCGCGCACGCCCCATTCTCTGGGCAAGAGCGCGTCTGTTCCCTGCCATCCCCCAGCTGCGCACCGGAATAACGCGGCGAGCGCTTTCCACCGGTTAAACATGACAAAAACGCAGCCTCGCTCAATTGTTCTCTGCCGCGAGATTACTCCCTGGGGCGAGTGGGTCGACCCGAGACGGTTTTGTTCGAATTTAAAGGAGTGCAGATTAATAAATCATAATCCCCAAGTTACTACGACAACCCACGACTCCTGTCACCTTTTTTGTGTTGCATCTCACACGGCACCACCATCTCCACCCCACCCCCCCTCCCCTCCTACCGAGCACACACTCCCAGGGGGCTGGGCATAGCGAGGCATTTAAAGGCTGCACGCTCGGCAGAGAAGCAAAACAAACAGGTGGTGAGAACCACAAAAGGGTCCCATTGCACGGCTCCACACTCCCTCTTCCTATCTGGGGATATATACTATATAATATAATATAATAACATATATATATATATATATATATATATATTAGCAGACTCATATTTCTCTTATAGATTTAATTCTTTGTAGTTTCTTTTTCTCTATCTACTGTACCTATCTATCAAGCTAGCAAGCTATCTAGCCATCTAGCTATTCAACTATCAAAAATAACACTTTATATGTCAGTAAAGGTTCTCCTCTAGTCGTGGAGCCTCTCTCCTTGGCTCTCCAGTTGCATGGGCTGCTGTTGCTGCTGGGGATAGCTAGCTTTACTGCTGTTGCTGTTGCTTATGGGACCACCACTCCAGGTGTTCATTGACTTGCATGAAGCCTGAGTTACGTTCTCACGCTTCTGCATGCAAAAGGAAAAAAACACACACGCACCCATCTGATGAGCTCCGTATTGATTTGCGGTGCTTGATATGCACACCGTGCTTTACAGCTCCTCGGCCATAATGGCATTACGCGAGATAGTGAGCACGACTTGGCGGCTGGGGGGGGTGGGCAGAAAATGAGACTAATTGTTTTCCGTGAAAATATTTCAATTAGAACGAGAGACAGTGAGAGAAATGTGAGATGAATAGAGGGCAATTCATTCTCTCCATCTCCTTAGGACTTTCTCAAGCAAGGGTGTGGAACATAATAGTTCTTGGAAAAGTGGAAGGAAGAAAGACGAGAGGGAGAGAGAGGGAGAGAGAGAGAGAGAAGGGGGGGGGGTGCATTCAGAGAAAGTGGTCTGCTGTTACCCATGGGCACTGGGCAAAAATGCTGGAAGGTGGTGGGACGGCGGGGGTGGGGATGTGAGCGAAGGGGGCTGTCACTTTCAAGGACACTGCAGATCCCTGGATACTTGTTGAAGAGGAGGAATATTATTAACCCCTGTGGCATCGACGTCCATTTCTTCGTATTTCAGAAGCAGGACCGTCAAACCATTATGGCATTTCTTTGAATCGGAGAAAGCTAATTTGACTCGGGAACAAAATTGTACTGTGCGAGGTCAAAACAATGGCACAACAATGGCGGAAATGGGCCATTTTAAAAATAACTGGACAGAGGGAGGGAAAGTTTAGAATCGCAAAGTGTTCCCTTTTTTCTGGGGCAGCGCACACCAGCATGACTAGACAGCGCACACCTCCCGTACGAGAAGAGCAACTTATTAAACTCCGCCCGAGCAGCAAAATAAATAGCGCAACTTAAGACTCGAAAAACTTGTCAAGAAAATGTTCGGGAGCAACACCTCAGCCAAACGAGTGACTTTGAAAAATCATTGGATCTTTCCAGACCAAACCGGCATCTTATTGTCGACGCACTAGAGATAGAACTATGTTAAAAAAAAAAGACTCCTCAAGGATAGGGCACAGTCTTTGGCTTTGCAACCCAGTGCAGGGCAATGAGGGTGGAGATGGAAATAGAGACAGTGTTGTGTGCAGGGAAGCGGAGAGGAGAAGAGAGGAGAGGAGAGGAGAGGAGAGGAGAAGAGAGGAGCGGAAAAAGAGGAGAGGAGAAGAGAGTAGAGGAGAAGAGAGTAGAGGAGAAGAGAGGAGCGGAGAAGAGAGTAGAGGAGAAAAGAGGAGAGGAGGAGAGAGGAGAGGAGAAAGGAGGAGAGGAGAGAGTAGAGGAGAAGAAGAGAGTAGAGGAGAAGAGAGGAGTGGAGCGGAGCGCCATGGAGGAAGTTAGGCCAGGGGAGAGTGGCTCTGCTCTTGTCTTTGCTGTATAGGACATGGCAGGATGACAATATCCCGGCTGCTGCCTCCCACGTCGTACACTGACACTAGACTCGGGTGCTCCGCTATAATTAACACTGGACAGGCTCCAGCCCAGGTAGCACAGGAGAGAGAGCGACAGAGAGAGAGAGAGAGAGAGAGAGAGAGAGAGAGAGAGAGAGAGAGAGAGAGAGAGAGAGATAGAGAGAGAGAGCAGGAGAGGCTCCTGCCAACACGGCTGGCAGACGGCATCCATTCCCCGGGCCGGCGCTCGATTCGGCACGGGAGACGGTTTGACACTCTCCACTCCTCACCGCATGCCTCCGCTGTAGGTTCGGCAGCCGGCCCTGTCCAACAGGCCCATCTGTACAGCTCATTATTAGATCATCACTGGAATGGCCCGGAATGGGAGGCCTGGGCTCGCCGCCGCCGTGGCGATCCTTTGTTACAGGTGTGCCGCGCCGATTGGCCACATCGCCCGAACGCGATGACACTAAACGAGATGGCGGCAGATGCCTGGCAAAATGTTTGCTCCACACTGGACGTTTATACAAATCATTCAAAACAGGAAAGTGATGAGAGAAATAGAGAGAAAAAAATCTAGCCAGCTCGGCTATGCTCGCATGCCAAAGACGGACTTGACAAATCTACACTGAAGCAGAAACAATGACCTCAACTATGAGAGCAGGTTAATCATGTGAGGCAAACGAAACAAAAAAAATGTCTTTGGTCGATTATGTCACCAGCGTTCAAATACCATTCAGTGTCTACCGTTCCATAACTCTGTCCTTTGTGACAAGCCACAGACTTTTATTTTGTCTGTCAGGCTGCTAGAAAGATACTGTTTGAGATACGATCGGCACATTATCTTCAGGGTTAGCTCCGAGCTGTAAGAGATTCATTGTCTTCGCTCTAACCAGGTGCTTGGCACGCGGACCCAAAGCTCGCATCTGCCAAGAGCTGCTGGCTGTGGATCAAGCCTCCAAATGCACTGTATCATTTCTCTCATTCACACAGCACTGAGGGGTCCGGCCGGGGCCCTGGAGGAGAGACAAACCCCTGGAATAGGACTTGGAGAGGGAGACACAGGAAGTCATCATGATTTCTATCAAAGAAACGACAAATGATAATACGAAACATGTGTTAACACACACACACACAAAACCACGCACATACAGACAGAGGCACACAGACACACAGACACACAGACACACAGATACACACAAACACACACACACACACAAAACACACACACACACACACACACAAAACACACACAGACACACACACCATAACAAGTATAGCTGTCCCTGCATTTCCCAAACATGTCCTGTGAAAAACATCGGTTCTGTGAAAATGAACAGCTACACAATGCACAGGCATTAGTGTTCTCACTCTCTGAAACAATCTCAACTGAATCGTGTTGATTCGAATGCCTATTCTCCTGGAAGTCCAAGAACAAAAATAACATATAACACCTCTGAAATTCAACGAAGAAAGGGATAATGATCCAAACTCTTACAAAGCTGTTATAGATGTGAGGCTTGCACATCAGTGGTGATGCTAACTTATTAGCATTACACACACACACACACACACACACACACACAAACACACACGCACCTCCACTAACACCACCACAGCAGGAGCAGCCTTGGATTGCATGGGAGCGAGCTGCAAAAATGTATGAAGTCATCATAGCTGCACTGTCTCACAAGGTCATCAACCCAGAGGACAAATTCATTTACACACATTTGCATTTCTGCTTGACCTTCAACTGGCCGGACAGGACAGGGAGTGAGAACAAAAGTTTCCCAAGGTCCTGATCACACGGCCATCCTCGATAACATGAAAACATTGTAGCGCTGAAGTGTGTATAGGTTACTCGCTAAAGTTCACAGGACAAAACCGCAGGCTCTTGATGTCTTCAAACGATTGCGGATCCTTTAAAAGAAGCGAAAACAAATAGTCTAATTAGCCTGAGAGTGACCCCTGGAGAAGTCTGCACAGGGATTGCACTGGCCCTGCTTTTATCATTTTGAAATTCCGAGTGGCCATTTCTCTCTCTGAGCAAACCCTCCAGCATTAACACAGAGTGTAAGAAGATTTTAATTACCGGCTAGAAAAAAAATGTGTCGCTAATCTATGTTGACCTTTGACCTCGGTGGCAATCTAAAGTTCCATTTTAAATTCCTTTTTCCTTAAGCCTCGATTAGGTTCAAAGGAACATGGGTTTTAAGATGCACCTAAGAGGTTGGATTTAAAACCAAATACCTGTAGATGTGGTCAGACCACAAGTCTTGTTATGGTTTCCGGAGTGTTCCTGCCGTGGTGTGTGTGATTATCTTCAGACACTGTTGATCTCACAGTCTTTTGTGAGCCTTTTTTCCCTTCCCCTTATTTTTTTTTTAATTCAACCTCTTTGCATATCCTTCCAGTTAAATCAAAACATCTGAAAAAACATTAACAAAACACGCTCCAACAGACAACTGTTTGAATTATCTTCAAATCTAACTAGAGTCGGAAACGTGTTAATGGCAAAAACCAGAGAGACACTTATCCAAGGTTTTATCCGGGATCATACACACACTCTGTGCTCACTGCTGGGTCAGATAAACCACAAATATAATAAGGGGTTTAAAAATATACAGTGCTCTTGGAGTCAGCTGGGCACAAAATACCCTTCTGTTCCTCCTGTCACCTCCTGGTACCTTCACGCTATGTGGACAGATCTGAGAGGGGAGGGGAGAGGAGGACAGGAGGAGGAGGGGAGAGGGACAAACGGGAGAGAGGGGGAGAGAGAGAGAGAGAGAGTGGGCTTCCAGGGGGTTGAGGGTGAGAAGGAAGAGGAGGAGGAGGAGGTGGAGAGAGAGGGATAGAGGGGGAGAGGGAGGGAGGGAGGGATAAATTAGCCAAACCACTTAGGTGATTTCAACTAAAATTAGCCATGCTGCCTGTGGGCTCCATCAATTTTCAACTTCGCAAAACTCTGACAAGCATGGGGCAACTTTTCTCCCCTCTCCCTGCCCTGGGTATGGGGGATCTCCCTCGCCTTCCCACCGCCCCTCCCCACCTACCTACCAACCGGATGATTCCTGCTTCCATGGCTCTCCAGTGAAAGCACTCCAACAGCAGCATCTTAGCCCAACACACCCACACACCCACACATGCACACACACACACACACACACACTCACGCACACACACACACACATGCACACACAAACACACACATACACACACACACACACACACACACACACACACACACACACACACACACACACACACACACACACACACACACACACACACACACACACACACACACACACACACACACACACACACACACACACACACACACACACACACACACACACACACACACACACACACACACACACACACACACACACACACACACACACACACAGCCTCTCTAGAACATTCTCTGAGTGTGTTGCATCCACAGACACATTGCCTCTGGTTTGATTCGGGGCAATAGTAAAGGATGGCCATATTTCACTTCCCATTTCAGGCCACAGCGGCGGGGCTCAGTACACAAGCGGCGGGCGGCCCGATGAGAGCATTAAGGCGTGTTATGAAAGCAGACAAATGTCTGCGAGGAGAGCTTCTCCCTCTGCTTTGATTCAATGAGACAGTTGAGTGAAATTATTCCTTCAAAGCCGGATTGAATACGAGCCGCAC
This sequence comes from Sardina pilchardus, assembly GCF_963854185.1. Classification (NCBI taxonomy): domain Eukaryota; kingdom Metazoa; phylum Chordata; class Actinopteri; order Clupeiformes; family Clupeidae; genus Sardina; species Sardina pilchardus. The sequence goes on along the minus strand of NC_085003.1, from coordinate 13,622,258 downwards.
TACCCCCCTCCATCCATCCCTCTCTGTTTCACTTTCTTTCTGTCTGTCTCTCTCTCTCTTCTGCCTCTCTCTCTCTCTCTCACTCACTCACTCTCTCTCTCACACACAGGTGTTCAGTCCTTCTGTTGACACACTGTGAGCTAGTAGTTGAGAACACCACATGCTTTTAATATACAGAGCGGCTCTATCTCTTCATCTCCTCTAATGTATTGAGAGGCAAACAGCAGAGGGACTGGAATGGGAGTGTGTGTGTGTGTGTGTGTGTGTGTGTGTGTGTGTGTGTACAGTATGTGTGAGAGAGAGAGAGAGAGAGAGAGAGAGAGAGAGAGAGAAAGTGTGTGTGTGCGTGTGTGTGTGTGCACAGCTTTTCCCTCTATCTGGACTGAGTGAAATGAGCATTAGAGCTCTAATGAATGGCATTGATAAGTCTGTCCTCCTTCCTTCCAGCAACACACACTCACCTCTTTCCAGAATCCTATGGCATATGGGGCAACGTTTATGTCCACCTGCTCCCAGTTGGCACCAGGTCTATCTGCCCTTACCAAATGGCCCCCGCGCTGCTATCTCTCTCCACAGACAGGTGGCCAACCTGCCCCCAAAAATTAATTTTGCATTTATTGTTAGTGGGCGTCGTCAGCCCTCTCTCTCTCTCTCTCTCTCTCTCTCTCTCTCTCTCTCTCTCTCTCTCTCTCTCTCTCTCTCTCTCTCTCTCTCTCTCTCTCTCTCTCTCTCTCTCTCTCTCTCTGGACAGTGCACGCTAAGAGACGGCATCCCATATGGTGTCTTGTGTAAACCAAATCACGGAGAATGAAGAGCAATTGAACTTGGCCAAAGAACGTGTATAAATAGTTATTTTTTCTCATCACCACGGTGATTGCAAGGGATGAGGAGTATGGCATGATAAAGAATTGTTTGTAAAACAGATGCACGTAATTGTTTACGTAACTGGAATGCTAAATAATTGCACAGGGGAAACAATGAGAGAAACCCCCAACGTGTGTTGATATGGCAGCGCTATGTCATGTACTGTAGGAGCGTACACACACTTACAAATACACACACATGCACACACGGAAGGAATACGCACACATGCACAAGCACGCTGACAGATGAACTTATATCCACATGCACATACTGTACATACTGTACTATACACACACATGCATACACACATGCATTTATACATGTACACACACACACACATGGAAGAAATCCGCACACATGCACACGCACCCTGACAGATTAACTTATATTCACATGCACATGCACATACATATACACACACACATGCACACACACATGCATTTACACATCATGCACACACACACACACACACACACACACACACACACACACACACACACACACACACACACACACACACACACACACACACACACACACACACACACACACACACACACACACACACACACACACACACACACACGCGCAGACACAAAACAAAGAGGCAGCATTAATAGCCACAGCGCTGGCTCTCTCTCTCATGTATAATCAGACGTGCACACCTGACAGCTCCTATTTCCTGCCCGAGTGATTAACCGGACCCACAGACCCCGAGCGCACAAGGTTGAGGACATTTCTTAGGATGCGGCGCACCACACCGCCCCACACACACCAAACCACCCCACACACACACACACACCACCCTACGCGGCCCGGGCGCTGCCTTGTCCAGCCGACCCCAGCGGCCGGCTCTGCTCTGACCAGCCAGGCAGAGTAAACTGACCTATTCCTTAATCGCCTCTAATGAAGACAATGTGAGCCCTCCGTTGCGAGGAGACCCGCAGAGCAAACACAGCCGTAGCAGGGCCCAGACAGCACCTGATCCCGAGGAAAAAAAAACACACACACAACAAGGATCAGACCCCGGTCTGGAGTGGATATGCTTTCACAGCACCACCACATTAGACTCTAGATCACCACACTCCCTCCTTACTACCGCTGCCCCCATACACACATCTTTATTCAATCAATAGGCACGCACGGAGTCCTTATTCAAATTTCACATTCAGACACGTTCATCAGTTTCCTTTATGAGCTTGTTTTTTTTTTTTACACAGGCTGACAACAAGTTCTCAAAGAAATGACTGAGCGTTGTGAATTCAAATGAACATCCTAATATGGTACAATCTGAGTGAACTGAAATGATGTTGCCTCCACGAGCGGAATGAACGGAATGTATCAGACCACTTTTAACCAGAAAAAATACTCACAACAAAAGCTCATAATATCTGAACACTGGAAAAATTCTCAGCATATCCTAAATCAATTAACCACCAACAATGGACCAAATAAACACAGTAAGAATCAAAACAGTTTTAGAGGTTGAGACCCAACCCAGCGTTAGCAGAGATCCTGGGTGCGTTCCGGACGTCATTGGCTCCGTTCACACACTACAGTCTGACAGCTCCAATCGGAACTCTCTTGTTGTGGGCTTGTTTATGTCTTTACACACACTTCTCTCTCATGGCCTCTCGCACACACTGGAGGACACAGTGACGGAGTATCAGATTTCCCCTCTCAACAGCTCTCTCGCTGCTCGAGGTCACTTCCTCCCTGCGCGTCTCCGCGGGGGCTCCGTGGATCGCTCTCCGTGCGCGGCCGTGGTCAGTCGGCGGTGAGCAGCGGAGGACGGAGACGAGACGACGGGACGCGAGGAGTGGCAGCGAGGAGGGCCGATCGGCGCCGAATTAAAAACCTTTTTGATCACACCACTGCTAAACGTTTGAGCGCCCGCCGCCTTTTTCTGCCTATTATGCAACCGTCAACATCTGTTACTTCTTTGCAGTCGTCTTGTTTGGCCTGCGAGCTGCAAACGTTATGCAATGGGGTTCGCGCGGGATCTTAAATCAGCATTGGGAAAACCAAACACACAGACGTACTACAAGCATCGAGTTTTGCAAGTACAGCCCTGGCTTGAGCTACAAGCCTAAAATCACACACTTAAACGCCTAAGAACATAAAACACACTACTGCGTTGCAAAACGTACAAGCTTTCCCACTCTCTCTCACTCTCTCTCCCTCTCTCTCTTTCTCTCTCTCTCTCTCTTTCTCTCTCTCTCGTCCTCTTTTCTTCTCTGGCAGGAGAAATTAGGTGTTTAAATTCCTCCTGTATGGAAGCGATTCAGTTTTTATTGCAACCGCTGCATTCTGTGTTCAGACTGGAGCAAGGCCAGATATGCAGACAACTGCTCAGGAGTCAGTGGGGAGAACTCAGTGGGAATAGCCGAGTCTCTCTCCTACTCCCCGTGACGCTCCCCCCGCGTGCATTATATTTCCAGCTTCATCTATTGTTTGTGTCTGACAAGGTGCACCACGGAATCAGACGGCCTGTTATATCAAATTCACCATAATAACCTCCGCCCTACTTTCAAAGAGGGGAAAAAAGAGATGGGGGGAGAGAGAGAGAGAGAGAGAAAGAGAGAGAGGTTGAGGTGGGAAGAAGAGAGAAGTTAGAGGGAGAAAGAGAGAGAGAGAGAGAGAGAGAGGAGACTTCCAAGGACATGTTCAACTTCCTAATGGCCTCTCCAGGAGTGGGGAAGAAGTGTGTGGTAATGAGAGGAGAAGGACAAGCAGGATTCTTCTGCAGACGACCTAACCCTAAGTCTCCTGTGCTGGCTGAATGTCGGGGGGCACAGTTCAAGAATACCTTCATGCCTGTCTGACTTTGGCAGGACGGGGCGGACAACTCCGCGTCGGACCCGCTCCTCCTTCAGGGGCTGGACCTGCAGCGCCTTGCCAAAAATAATGTTTCGTTATATGCTAATGTTTCTCCTTAATTAATTTCCTCGGAACTGCAGCCCTTTCATGTGTGTGAATATCTCGTACAGTCATGTCTGGCGTGGCCAGACTGACGTCCAACCCCCGACACATTCCTGATAGCCATCTGACATAAATCTCCTTCTGAATTCAAACGTTTTTGAGGCCGCGCCGTAATGTATACCCTGACACACTCTTGGCATACGCACACAAAACAAGAGCGATTTATGGTACTTGGGAAATATAGAAGCAGTCAAGTGGGGACTATTAACATGGCAACCACTCATTTTCCCAATTAAGCGTGTGTGCGGGGGCTTCCCGTATTCACTTCGCTAGAGCAACATTATAAAACAGCCGTTTTCATCAAAAAGCGCTCAACTTACCACCATCATAAATCCTTACATAAAAATGCTAAGTGAAGATGTAGAACATGGGTGTTATGTGCTGCGAGGCTGTGTTTAGCATGGCTTTCCATTTTGGAAGTAGATTTACAAGTATTTACATGCACGGCGCTCACACACAAGCAGACTCAGACGTACACTCATGTACACACACACGTGCACACATAACACACACGCACGCACGTACACGTTCATGTACGTGCACACACACACACACACACACACACACACGTACACACATAACACACACGCATGCACGCACACGTACGTGCACACACACACGCACACACACACACACACACACACACAATTCCAGATGCACACAGTGTAAGCTATCTTAATGCAATCTAGCAGCTTCTGCCAAACCAAGAGATTTTAATCAGAACTATGCAGTGCAAGTAGCTTATCGTGATTGACTACATCTGAGGGTAAAAGACGAGGTTCTTCATATATTATATCATCACAAAGCTCACTCCAGTCCTCTCAACAACAGGCTCAGAATTCTGACTTACTCAAGCCATGTCCTCAAATGCAGCCATGTTTTCAAAAGCCTTCATTTGTTTCAAGAGCCCACCATGCGCAAATAAAACCAGGAATCCAAATAAAACATGAAAGGAAACATCCTAAGAACCGTATACTTGCCATTTGTCAAGTACAATAAGCAGTTTAATCAAATCTGTTCCTAATCATGTCAATGGCGCAGTAAAAATAAACGGACGAGTGAGAATCGTTTCACTTTACTCATCCCCATCAGCCAAGCCGCTGGTTTCATTAGTTACAAGAGGGAGGCCAAAATACTGTATATCCAGTTTAGTCAACGAGCCTGTCAAAATGATGGGATCGCTTGGAACAACTTTCTCTGCCGTCTCTCTCCTCCTCGCAAACCATGTTGATTTCACAGTGAACATTTCTGCGTGGCTGTGACAATGCCTTCCATATGCTGCCTTACAGCCACCATCAAGCTCCTCTCCCTCAGGCTTTATTGGTCAATCGACAATTTTTTTTAGTTGAAAGGGAAACAAATGACAGACGTTGGCGTGTGTGTTTGTGTGTGTGTGTGTGTGTGTGTGTGTGTGTGAGGGGGGTGGGTCCCCCGGTGGGAGAGAGACGAAGAGCGGGCAGGACAGTAAAGGCAGTGCAGCAGAGCAGACCGCCCGTCCGACGGAAGCCCCGCCAAGCCGAGCTGGAGGGAGGTAAAAAGAGCACTCCCTCTCTAAAACACACACATACACACACACACACACACATATGCACACACACAGGCACACACACACAGACACACAGACACACACACTCTCACACACACACACACACACACACACACACACACACACACACACACACACACACACACACACACACACACACACACACACACACACACACACACACCCAGACACACACACACACACACACACACACACACACGGGCACACACTGCCATCTTTCTCTTTCAAAGGCCTCCTCACCATCAGTGCCTTCATGCCTAGTCTCACCAGGAGGCATAGACGCCCTCGGCAGGGCCACAAGGGGCCGCCGGCCAGCCCGCATCCCTGGAAGGGTGGCCCATCTCGGGGAGAGGAAGGGGTAGCGCGAGCCCCCGCACCCAGTGCAGACCCAGAGTTGGGGAGATGGGGGGGGGGCGGGGGGGGGGGGGGGGGGGCGGTAGAGTGGGATGGGCGGCTGGGGCCCAGTTCAATTCCCAGCCCAACTGTCACTGCTGGCACAAGACTCCGTCCCTTCAAGCACATAATCTGTGCTTGCATGGCTGTTAAGCACCTCCGCGCGCTCTCTCTCTCTCACACACACACACACACATACACATACACACACACACACACACACACAGACAAACACACACACAACACCAACTCAAATGCACAGACTTAAAAGGAATATGGACAAGAACACATCCACATACCCATGCATACACAGAAAAAACACACACAAACACACACACCACACACACACACATACACACACACACACACACACATACACAAAACACAAAACAGACATACCACAGACAAACACATTCAGACACACATATTCCAACATATACGCCCACAACCAAAGCCATGTAGCCTCCACACACACACACATACATGTGCACTCACACTGAGCTAAAGATATACACCTTCCTGGCCCCTTTCACAGCAATACAGCATGCCTCACCAGGGAGGACAAAAGAAAGCCTCACTCGTGTTTATTCGTTCATCTATAAACAGGAAATATGTGCTTACATTGTCTGGTGTGTGTGTGTGTGTGTGTGTGTGTGTGTGTGTGTGTGTGTGTGTGTGTGTGTGTGTGTGTGTGTGTGTGTGTGTTTGTACATGGCTGT
>NC_085003.1:13588233-13610733 GCF_963854185.1 Sardina pilchardus | reverse complement strand
AGTGTTGTTAGTGACCAGGAGGCAGGCTTACACGGGCCATCTGCTGTCAGTTACTCTAATGAATCTCTTGTGACTCTTTACGCCACCATCGCATGCTCGCACGGCCGTTTCATCCGGTGTTTACAGAGGTGCCTGCGTTTTATTTATCGGCCTCTCATGCCACTGACCGATATGACACTGACTGCCCCGGGCCACGGAGAGGCAGAGGGCAGGACGAGAGAAAGAGAGGGAGCAAGAGAGGACAAGAGATAGAGAGAAAGAGGAGACCAAAAGCGACAGCAATGGGGAAAGATGGAGATAGATGGAGGCGGAGGGAGGGAGAGAGGAGAGAGAGAGAGAGAGAGAGACACACACAGAGAGAGGTAAAGCAACAAAAAAAAACACTGACACCTTTTTGGCCTGTTAATCTGATGTGTGAGTGATGGCTGCGAGTTTGAAAGGCACTTTGTCCAATTAGAAATGTGCAGCAAATTTCCACCTGTCCCTGACAGAGATGAAGTGGCTCTTTCAGAAGACACAGTGGCATCCAGCCAGCCAGGTAAAAGAGCCCAAACAGCTCTTCCACACTGCCCTGCAATTAATGGGCCTTCCAAACAAAGCCAGCACTAAATGCACATTGACACATAATGAATATTTCCAACTCTATTGCTCCTGCTACCTCTCTCCCTCTCCCTCTCACTGTCTCAATCTCTCTCTCTTTCTTTGTGCATTTAAAGTAGACATCGTCACTTCTTTCTTATGTATACATATTTTCATTAAGCTTGCTTCGAAAAAAAGACCAACCAGCAGCTTAGGGATTCCTCAAAAGATGTGAGCTCAGTAAGCTCTCTCGTCTGAGTGGCAGAGCCAGCCGAAAAAAAAAAAAAAAAAAAAAAAAGAAATCTTAAGCATAAGTCTTTGCATGTTCCCGACAATGAGAATACACATGACAGATGTGTGCAATAAATGCCCAAGCACATCATAATTTTCGAGTTCCCCCTCTCAAAAGGAATGTTTGCCATGTGGTCTGAGAGCGTAATTTCAACCATATGATACAGACGGGACCAGTTGTTCACAGTGTTCCACTCCAGTAGCAGGCTGAGCTGGGCCTAGGGAGACCCACACAATGAACTCGTACGTTACGCTACCCGTGCTGGGAGCTTATTTACGATCAAGGCCTGGATATATTATACACTGAGACCTTGACTTATTTCACGAACAAGGGGGGGGGGGGGCGGGGGGGAGCCTGCAAACATAATTGAAATTACATCCATTTAAAAGAGAGCCAGAAATGTCCTCTGTCAAAGAGGTTTATTTCCTATTAATTTCATAACTGTGGACAGCTCGGAGGCTCCTAAACCTTTGTTTGGTCGCTGAGCTATTTCATTCTTGTTGTGTCAATGTTTTTGAATAGCAATATAACACGCTCGCTAACAGAAAGAAACACATTTCAGATTCAGCTGATTTCAACACATATATAATTGTCCTGTTCACATTTGTCATAGCTTTCGAGCCAGATGGCGAGGATGTCAGCTGAGTCCAGTAAGCTCACCAAACGAAGTGCTTGGCTGAACCACGTTAGCACAGTGATGTCAAACAAGGATTGCATAACGCAGCAACGCAGTTCCAAAGGGGGCCCCTGAGCTCACAAGTGCCTCCAGTGGACCACAGCCCCAGAGAGAAGATATAAACCACATACCACACACAAGGACTGATCTGACATGTTTGACTGCAACACCATATTCACAACTATAATGATAGAGTGATGATGAGCCTATTCATCATTCATCTCAAATCTGAGCAAAACATTACAATAATCAGTGATCGTGTCCAATTACGCAAAGGATGTGCTCAGACACTTCAATGTCAATGCAGCATAACAGCCCCGTAGATTTGTGCAATTCTATATTTTTTCTCAATGACGTCCAAAGAAAGTAGTGCAAATCACATTTGTACATACCATAGATAAGCCGTGTCAAATGTAGAAATGTCAGGTGAAATATTTTTAGCAAAATTCCCCACAACAAAATGTATGTTTCTGTTTAGAACTACATTCCATTGCAAGTGTTGCATGCCCATATCATATTTAATAGTTTAATATTTTAGTTTAGTTTAACAGTTGAGATCCTTAATTAGTTTTAATATTTACTAAAGCCTTAATGAAGGCCAGTGGTTGAGGAACAGCAGAGGAAAATGACCTTGCCATTCAGCATTCGTGAACATTCCGCAGACCTCCATCTTCTTACAGTATAGCTGTGGGTCTATTTCTGTCTGTCACGTAAAAATTGCTTTTTAATAACCTGACATGGGGTTAATTATTGTCCCCACCAGTGCGGCATTAGGAAAATAAAGTAGCAAATATTGATAGATCAGTGAGATAAACTTGGGATGGGAGTTGTGGACATGATTGGTGAGGACAACATGTTAGATATATCCCCACTCTCAATCAGTGACAGACTTGTAGACAGCCAATCTAGTTCAAGCACATTCACTCTTGATGCTGCCCAGGCAATACAGTGATTAATCCCCACAACCATTCTCTCACAGGCATGAATGACAAACCAATGTTTGTAAAGAAATAATAAAAAAAAAGTATCAGCTTGCTGTTTACAATGGCTCAATAATGCCTGCTGATATCGAACAACAGAGAGCACCAGAGATGCAGGATGTCAAGCAATGCAGGCACACAGGCCCACACAGTCCTATTGTCAGTAACTTGGCTAATCTAAACACAGCTAATGAGGTGCAAGCTGATTTGTGCTATTACTACTTGGCGGCAATCATGCGACGGAGTACAACACTGTGCCGTTTCACAATACTCTTTGCTCAAATAAACAATGTCATAACAAAGAATGTATTGTAATCAGGCCGTGCTTTCTATAAGAAAGTCGCTGAGGAGCGTGCCGTAAAGCCACCATAAAAGGCTCTATCAGCTCTGAGTGATAGACGCAATAAAGACATAAATGTCTCCGATGTTTTATCGCATACACACACCGACAAGGGGGAAACACAGTTTAAATGTCCGCCAGCAGCACAAAATCTAGCGCCATGTTTTCATGAACTTAACTTGAAGGTCAGTCAGGACACCTTGAGCTCGGGGACAACAGCCCCCTTCTCTCCCGAGTTACTCACAAGATATTTAAATAAAAGGGAGCTAATAGATTCACATCCAGCACGATTCAACATGATTAATACTTATGGGCATTGTTTAACAACTCTGGACCATTGGTCTGCAGTAATTGGTGGGAAAAAAAGTCTGGGGGAAGGGGTCTCGATATTAATAATTACTTGCATGGATCATCGCTGAAATAAAAAAAAAAAGAGGGAGAGAGAGACCGAGTGAGAGATTCTGTTCAAGCCCACACGATTTTAATCAAAGACTGAAAATAGTCGCTGATTGTAATCTTCAGTGAGAAGTCACCGGGGGTGGTTAAAGAATCCACTGAGCCAGGGTCTGCAACTAATTCGATTAAGAGTGTGACCCACCTGAGGGGACAGGATCCCTATCTCCATGTGATATGTTTTTTTTTTTCATTATTTTTATTTATGAGATTAGGCCAGGCCTGTTAAGGGAACACAAATAATCACGCAATACAGGGGCGACACCGCTTCATCAAATGTTCTTATCTCCTCCCAGTATCTTTAGAGGATCCCCCCCCCCCACCCCCCCATCTTTTATTCTGATAAATAAATAACTGTCAGATGATTCGAGTGCCTACTTGTCAAAGTCATTCAAAGGCAAGCGGGAAGCCTAGCGAGTTGTCTCCATGAAGCCATCTTCACAATGGAATTAGCGGTAATAATTTTCATGTTGTTCACCACATCCCATGAAACCTGGAAAATCATGATTGGACATGTTGGGCAGGTGTACCGCTGATATTCACACTCGGCACTGGAGGGCTTTGTTTGTTCACATCATCATGCTTTGGAAATCCATCACCTCCAACACCAGCAGAACACAAACAGGGGACAATGAGGCGTAGCACAAATGAACATGCCTGCTTGAGCTGGCTTTGCTGTTGATGCTGGTCATTAAAGCGGAGTCGACAAAGAGTTCTTCACTCAAAGACGCAGACACACACACAAGAGGGACAAAACAAAACATGAAACACTACTGGTCCCCGGGGACAAGGAAGATGTCGAGTCAAGTTCAGGAAGTGGTCTGGTCCTTTTTTTCCCCCTCTCTCTGTCCCTCTTGTGTTTCCATACTTACTTTTATGAGCGTGGCGAACATGTCTTGTAAAGGAGTGTTTTACAATGAAAGGCAGACGTTATATAACATCCATAAAAAAAAGTGTAGGGTCACTTTTTTTTTTAAAGAGGCACGTAGTGACACATTTAGTGTCTACTTCAGCACATACCAGCGAGGCATTAGTGATCTTCATTCATTTTTCGTTACTGTATTCAGACCTCACACACACATGAGAGCACACACACACACACACACACACTCGACTGAAGCTCGAGCACAGTTTCGAAATGCACCGCAGTGGCTGTGAGAGTATTCCGGCCAGCAGCGAGTGTGGAGAGGAACAAAAGTTAAGGGACTCTGGGGGGGGGGGGCGCTGCACAAATACCACACATTTTTAAGGTCTTGCCTCTCGCTGGTTTTAAGATACAACACATGCGCGCCCTTTACTTGCGTACAGGCGTCTGGGTAGTTCTCCATAGCACTCTTCTCCCTGCTTCGCTTCCAGTGTTAAAACATATGTCAGTGCCCCAGTTATTTTTTTTACAGGAACAAAATATGCCTGCATAGAGGAAACGCTCACCTAATGAACAAAACCTGCTAAGTCGTCAATCACGAGAGCGGGAGGGAGGAGTGTGTGTGTAATGTCACACAGCTGCATACTGACATCAGACAACAGCAACTTAGCCTAATTTAATGCCTGCACGCTTGACTACATTCACAGTTCTTGCATTTCCCAGTTCAAATGAGTTGTGAGTTCTTTGAGTCTGTGCATTCGGCTGAGCTGCCGCCCACTCCCCCCCCCCCCCCCCCCCCCAACCCTCACTGAGAGCCGACTCAACACCCCCCTGATTCCCAGCGTGTCCTTCATCAGCAGCCTGATGCATACTGGGGAGCAGAGAGGGGTCTGGACCATCCCTTACGCCACAGGCCTAGTTAGGTCACCGCTTGGGACATTAAATTTAGACGCCTTTAAAGCACTCCAATAATGCATCTGGAGAATTTCCATTCATTACTTTTTAAAAAATGCCCATCTCAGATATTAACTTCTGTAAATGGGACATAGATCTGAGCTGCCCCCCCTCCCTAACTACCCCGTCTCCATCACTAGAGATTTCTAATCAAGTCTGGTGCCTGTCACCAGCTGAGACCTTGTCTGGCAGCCCTAGTTGAACCCACTGGTGAGTTGCACTCCAAAATAAGCCGCCCCGCCTGAATTCAACTCTCAGATTCAGTTAGCGAGAGCAGGCAGGGACTCCGGCAGCCTGCGAGCGAACATGGCAACATGAATTAAACATGCCTTTAATCGATGGAGGAAGAGTCCAGACCCAATTTTCACACCAAACTTTTACTTTGACTTCTGAGCGGAGAGATGTCATTGGCGTATCACTTTCGAACATTTTACAGATGTCAAAGCACAAACTTTTACTTTGGCTCCATATTTCTCAGGGTATCACGGCAGTAATCAAGAGGCTAGTGATGAAGGCTGTGCACTAAGCAGTTTTAAAGTAGGTGAAGGTCTAACGCTTTCTGCCAGACTACATGCAGATCTGTGCGTGTGTGTGTGTGTGTGTGAGAGAGGTAGAAAGTGAAGGAGAGTGTGTGTGTAGGGGAGGGGTGTCCTCCTATGAGAAAAGAAAGTGGGAAGAGAGGGAGCGACAGAGGTGAAGAGCAGAATAAAATACCAATGGCGGGGAAAGAGAGCGCTCCTAAACACATCACAAAATAGCTCCTAGACTTCTGACTGTGCCGGGGCGGAATCCAGACTCCACTGGTATCCAGGCACTTGCTGCATAGTGAATAGCTGAGGGGATGTTCCTTAAAAGTTAAAGCTGTGAATACCAAAAAAAAAGACCCACCACTGATACTGCCAAGTCCACATTGGGAGAACAATATATATTTAAAAACAAAAAAAATTCTGAGTATATTCATCCTCCAGCACTCTCTTCTCTGAAGCACCCTCATGCAGTCGTTGCACCACAAAGATGCTTTAAAATATTTACATTTTCCAGGGGAACAATAGCTATTTCCATATGCTGAAGAACAGAGCTTACTGTAGCTCGGCTCTCCCTGAAAGAGAAATCTGGTGGCATTATTATTTAAACACTTGCAGGGGTCTCAGTGGGGGCCATTGCCATGAAGCAATTTGGAAGAACAGCCTTGCTGCGGACACCTGCTGAGTGCTGACACTGGGACAGAGCCATGCCAAATCAGGCCCAGATGAGCTCTAGAATGGACTGCCGTCTGGGGCCAGTAGCACGGCTTAAGACTACAATATGACAACAGTACTGGGATGGAGGTGAGACTTCACCAGTGAAACAGTTTGGCTGTTTGAGCCCAACAGAGGACAATGGTTAGAATGTTAATTACTGTGTATGGGAAAGGCCCTTTTTGTCACTCACATTATAAACTCTGTATAAAACAATTAAGAGTCGTGGGACTCAGCCACAGGCAGAGCCTTTGTACCAATACGTGTGTGAGCAAAAAGCTAGAAAAGTAAGACCATAATATCCTCCCACCCCCTCACCCCCCACCCAATCCTGTTATTCAGTTTCAATTTATTTGGATGAAAGAGCATGAAATATGAAAATAAACAACAGCGGTGAGCTTATGCATAATGCAAACGCGTCCACTGACACCTTTCTCAGATGAAACATATGTTGCCATGTTAGGCCGCCCCTGTCTTGCAGCACATCCAGCCTCCTGCATGCATGAGAAGGCGTGCAGTGCGTTATCTTCAGGCCATACCATATCTGCGCTGCTCGACAGGCAGTTTCGTAACGCCAGACTGGAGGCACTCCAGTGGACTTTGCATTGAAAATGTCATCAGAGATTTTATGCTAGAAATCTCTGTTTGACATATTGATTGCTCCCACGGGGTGGTAAGTACCTGAGTCTGGAGAGACAACACAGGGGGGTGACTCAAATGTGTAAAGATTAAAGAATAGACAAGATCAGAATGCTTCAGTTGAAAGTTGCAGATAAAGTTGTAGGATCCAGCAACCGTGTCAGCTGTTATTTGCATTTCTGAGCTAAGCGCTGTAACAGATACACCTTGACCCAGTATGTTAAAGATGGAGATTTGTGCTTTGGGATGCCATGCAGTGCACGCGCGCACACACACACATACACACACACACACACACACACACACACACACACACACACACACACACACACACACACACACACACACACACACACACACACACACACACACACACACACACACACACACACACACACACAAACACACTCGAGACGACAGGAAAAGAGGGAAGCCATTATTATGTCACAAGACGTCTGCCAAAAAAAGAAACACACACAGACACATCCACACACACACACACACACACACACACACAAACACATGCACACACACACACACACACATACACAAACATTTTGCTCTCTAACCCTCTCCCCATCCCCCTCCCCGGTTTGCCTCTGGTTGCCTCTCTCTCTCTCTGTCTCTCTCTCTCCTTCTCTGTTTAGCTCTGCCGGGTTCACGGGTGGGAAAGTAATCCCTGGTATTTGAGAATGTCACAGGCCTCTCTTAGCGTCCTGTCAGTGGACTAGCGTGAGCGGCGGGCCAGCTCCAGGCTTTTCAGGGGCTTTGTGCACAAACCTTGTTTAGAGGTCTCTGCTCCCACGCGCCGCATTCGTCTTCTGTCAGAGCGAGAGTAAACACAGACCACAGCTCCAGCCCACAGTCCTCCACGCCAAATAGCTCTGGCCCGGACAGCCAGCGTCCGTTCTAGGAGCCCAGGAACTTCGGGCCAATTTGTGCAACATTAGAACAGAACACGACCGGACATATAGAGATTTTGGTCCCTGGGACTTCTCTTGCTTTGTTTGGTGCATGTCCATGTTTGTTTGTGTGCTGACCAAACTTTGCGTAAAAGTCATGGACACAGATGGAAAAGACGGCTGTCTTTTGGTGGAGTCTTTTGGAGAGGACTCAGAAAGGACTTAGTGGTGCTATAGTGGAGTCTGTTTTTTTTATTATTTGAGTGCACACGATTGCAGGTGTCAGTGACGGCCCTTGGTTTCATTAACGCCCTTGCGATCACTCTGCACTCGGCAGAGCGCACATCCAGCACCTCGACTCCCTCCGTCCTCTCCAGTGTCCCCTCCCGCCGCAAGACAGTCAATCAACACGACGCCAGGTGACACTCCCTGTAGCTGACGCACTGACAAAAGAGCAAAATATTGTCGTCTGCCATGCCAACACATATGTAATTACAGACTAGCTGCCCACAGATGGCTGGCCAGAAGTCTTAGCACTCTTGCTCTGTCTCTTGCTCTCGCTCTCCCTCTCTCCTACTGCAGGAAAATTAAATTAAGCCGGAGTCGCTGTGCAATCTGAGTGAACACAAGTCAGAACAAGCACGTCTGAAGCCTCAGAGACGAACGAGAATCAGACAGGCAATCATTACAACAAGTCCATGACACACCAATCTGAGCTCTAGTGAATGATATAAAGCCTCTGTAAGTGCAATTATGGGAGCACAGAAACACACAAGCACACAAACACACACACACACACTCTCTCTGTCTCTCTCTCTCTGTCTCTCTCTAAGAGAGGTAACTGAGGCTGGTGCTAGTTAAAAGCTAAAAATGAACTGGTTCGGAAGAAACAGAAGGGGGGGGGGGGGCAATGCAAGTGAGAAAAATGACATCTCATTACATTTCAGCTCAATGGCAATAAAATCCCTTGTCTGAGGCTAAGACCCCCTCAACCTGCCCTGGCCCCATCTCCCATTGTTATAAACAAAACCATTTCTATTGATTGCCTTTTCAGCTTCCCCGTCACATCCAGCAGGTTGAAAAATAACACTTTTCTTCCCCTCGACTAATGATCACCTCAGAACTTTGAGGCTTGTTTTCAGAGGCACTGTTGTCTTCAAGAAGGCTCTGCTACAGTAAGCCTTTAAAGCTTCCACGGTATTAGTGTTCAGGGTTAAACCTGTGAATGCTCTTGATACAACAACATGGAGAAAAAAATTACAGCAAGAGAGAAAGGCAAGGCAGACCGAGGGACAGAGAGACAGAGAGAGAGAAAGAGAGAGAGAGAGAGAGAGAGAGAGAGAGAGAGAAGGGTTCAACTTGGCCCTTCAACAGAAATTGGAATTTTGTTTTTCTGCAAAAGTCTGTTTGAGCTGTGGGTTTTTGTGGACAAGTTGAAAAGCAGTGTCTGAGCCTGAACACTGTAATTCTGCAAACGATCCACATGTTTGGAACACAACTCTTAGCCGCAATGCTTCATTGTTTCCTTTTTGGTGTGATCTTATTTTCAATTGAGCCATCAACCTAAGGCAATTTTTCTTCTATTCTGAAAATAAGCTTACACAACATTTTTAAATTATTCTACTCTATGGTCCTGCACATATTTCAAACCCACACAGCAATTGCCTACAAAATTTCCTTTGAGACAAATATCACAAACACATTGTATAAATAAACATAAAACTTCCAAAACAACTGTTTGCAGACAAAACAACTGCAAATTACAATTTGGGGGTGTTACACAAACTGCAACATATTATGGTAGAAACATTTCAGGACATAGATGGGAAAAATAGTTCAGACATCCAAACGCACAGAGCTAATAATATATTTCATGACAGGCTTAAGCCGAGGGTATGCTATGGCAACTCACTTGTGGTTTACAAATGCATCTTGTTTCCTTTGCTTAATTTTAGACCCTGTCTGGTGTCCTTTCACAGATCATCACTAGAACGCAAGAGAGACATAATCATGTCTGCAGTGACGGAACTGTGGAGCGATGATGCTCTATTTGAATCCTCACAACAGCGACAAGAATTACGGCCCGCTCTATCCAACCTGTTCCTGATTTTTTTTTTTCAAATATATAGTATGTTAAACTTGCAACAGAACACATTGAGCTGAAAAAATTAAATAACAGAATTAAACAAAAAAAATGCAAAACATGGCAACAATTCTGAAAATAAAAAAGGTTGCTTTTTCTCTTTCCCGTTAGACCTCCCGAGTACAGCTCAAGACTCGCTGGATTCAGGGAAAACTGACACTTAGGCAAATCCTTGTTTAAGTTTGTTCTGGCTTAACCTGAAAGGGGAGACCTGACAAATACTTTACACGTGAATGATTGAACTTCGAAGAATGCCATATTAAACCAAGCCCGCATTTTGGAACCACAACCACATATTAGTGGAGCTTAAACTGGAACTGATTATTTAAAAACAAGCAGATATGGAACATAATACCAGGTTTACAAGACAGACCTTGCATTTGACTCTTACCATCTGGTTTCTGATTTTGACTCTAAAGCACCAGCTAAATCAACCTCTGTGAAGTTCTGTTATTTCACACAATAATTACGATGTCCCTTAACCTTCACACCGCCTCACACTTAAGCACTTTTCTGGTATCTCAGCAGCTTGTAGGAAAGCGCAGTGTTTTTACATGCAATTATTGTCAATCATTTCCAAAATAAAAATGTCGCGAATACTCAATTCATATTTTCTATTCTTTACATTGAGTATTTTGTTATCACAGTTCCTTGGGTAATGCTGCACTGTTGTGGGCCTACAGAAATCTGTGTAAACGGTTTAAACATGTTTTTTCCTCATCAATATCTTATTGTACTGCTAAGCAATATTTGGCCTAGGCCTACTTAAAAATGGTTCAATCATTTTCTTATAATCTAAAACTTCATTAGATATAACTTAGAGTAAGGCCTAATAGGCTACTGAACTGAGCTCACTGAGACACTACGGAACTCAACAAAAGTATGAAATACTTTCCAAGTGAGATTTCCCAGTCACTCAAAAATGAGTGGTTGCTCAGGCTCAACTGGATTGAATTTGAAATCCTCCTGAGCAGGGCTGTCCCACTGAACATTCTGTCTCTTTATCACCCATTCAGATAGTTACATAACAGAACTAAGGAGTCCTTTTTCCTGCCTTTCCTTTCCAGATGCACTTTAATCCTATGCAGAAATGGGTGGGGGTAAATATGGGTCAGCAGGTTAGGAGTGTCTAAGAGCCAGACTTCACCAAAAAAAAAGTGTCTGAGATCGACTCAGTAAAATCCACCAAGACAAAATGCCCTCATAGGCTTCCTACTTGTCTGTCATTACATAACAAAGCAACGGATGGAAACTACCAAGTTAAAGTGAATAAGGTGATACAACTCAGCGTGGCTTCAGACAAACATATTACGATTTTGATTATCAATACAGTGA
Source organism: Sardina pilchardus (assembly GCF_963854185.1). Taxonomy (NCBI): domain Eukaryota; kingdom Metazoa; phylum Chordata; class Actinopteri; order Clupeiformes; family Clupeidae; genus Sardina; species Sardina pilchardus. The sequence continues at coordinate 13,599,337 of NC_085003.1, read as the reverse complement.
TGATAAGGCCCATCTGCACAACTGTTTCTGAAACTCGTAAAACAGACAAGGAAGAGATAGCCTATGTAATGATTTTCCCTCTTCCCTCGCTCACGCTTCTCTGTTTATGGCTAAACTTGTTACATAACCAGCTTACATTCCACATTCACCATCTCACCCTCTAAATATAACCTTCCGCCGAGGAAATGTGCGACAAAAAGACGGCCGAACAATTCGCTCAATGAAAAAAAAAGACTGATCCCGCTATGTGTTACACTTGTGTGATCATATTTGCCGATACTCTTGTCTTGAGCAGGATACATTTTACTGTGAACTTGAAGGAGCTAAGTTGAATGGAGGCAGTCTAGGGGGTGTGGCTAAATACTGTCTGTACTGTAAAACAGACGGCACCTAATCACGCATTTTATTCATTAACACTGGTCATTACGATTAATTCAATAAAGTGGATATTATTATCGTGACAGATGACCAAGTACAATCTGACATGTCCGTGACAAAACAGCTGTCAGCTCTTCCCGTCAGCAATAGATTCTAACGTGTGTGAAGACGAGCCGACTGTCCAAGCCCATGCTGGGGAAGCAGATCATAATCCCTAACGTTTATAAAATATTTCAATGCAAAACCCTACGTCCTGCTAATTTAACTGACATGTTTTTAAAGTCGTAGCCTATATACAGTGGATTAATGTATAGCTGAACGGACGGCACTCTCAAGTGACCGAAGCAGTTCGTATACACTTTCCCCAACTTCCATTCAAGAACCTTCAGAAATAAAGGTTCAACCACTCGCCGTGCGATAATATTGCCAGTTATCTATTGTTTGCATTCAATTCACTGACAATTATGTAACAGTATGAATGATTTGACTGATTAAAATTGCCCTTAGTTTCAAATAATTGTAATTTTCGGTCATTCTGCGATGCCAGATTTAGCCTATCACACAATGGTGGGATCTGTCAATTCTGCATAGGGAGGTAGCCTAAGGCAACTCTGGGTTTAATTTCGAAGAAACTGGTTGAAAATATTATTAAAACAAGACTTGTGAATAAATATTACAGCATTATTATAAAGCCAAATACTGATAGGAGATTGATTGGCGGGTCAAGTTATCCATGCACGAGATTTCACTTTGAAGTTTGATGCATCAATCCCATGCTTCAATCAATATTTCTAGTTTTAACGAGAGGGCTGTCTCCTACCTCTGTTGGTGCTGGAACAGCTCTGTCTCCGAACCGGGGCTTGATGGTCAGCTTTCCGGAGAGTCTCCAGGTTTACCGGGGTTTCCCTGACCGGGGTAGCCGGCTCCGAGGCGCTGTTGCCCGGGTCGCTCGCTGGATCTGGAGGGGACTCCATGTTGTGTCTCTGATGTGTTATGGAGCTATTGCTACAATTTCACAACGGGTCCTTATCAAATTCTGAGCTAGAAGACTTCGTCTACCTATGTATTTTAGAGAAGAAGTAAGAAATGTGCAAAGGCGAGTGTTGCTGAAGGTGGGTGTGTAGGTCTGATTGTCCACTAGCAGCGCTAAAGAGAGCTTCAGTCACACACCGAGAAGGGAGAGGTTGTCAATAGCCGATGAATAGATGGAGAGCACTCACAGCACATCGCTAGGGAGAGCAATATGCCAAACCACTCGCCTTCTGATGTCTGTTTTATATGTTAGAACGGGACTAGCCTTAATGTTTAAATTTGTGTCGTTTAAAGACAAGGCTATTGAATGAAATTATTTTAATTTATTCAATATCTACTTGCGTAGGCCGTAATATTAATTTAATAAAGGCTATTGGTAATGTAGGCTATATATTTTATATATGTTAAGATATAGACCAAGGCAGTGTGTTAACAAACTGAAAAGACTATTTAATTTGTCCTTGGCTCACAAAATAGACCACACTCTCCAGGACGTGGTAATGGCATTCATAATCCTCCAACCATAGCCTAGCCTACTGCAATTATATAATATAATATGCTGAGCAACACCAACAGCGCCATGAATACCCCAGCCTTAGCCTTCAATACAATATGGCTTTTATGGGGTTAACACAGTTATTCAAACAATATAGACTATATAATAATTACTACCATAGCCTACCGTTTGGTCAGAAACGATGATGATTATGATGGTGATGGTGTTGGTGGTGGTGGTAGTAGTGGTGGTACAGGACTACCTGCTGTGTGGGCCTAAATTAGCATACCTTTTAATTGTCATGTATGTAGGCTACACAAGGTAGGCTATTTATTTATGATCGATTGGGCTTTATACTATTTGTGGACAGATCAAAGTAAATAGCCTAGGTTTTCTGCATCTGCCAACTCAATTGTATTAATGTGTGCTTTAACTCTCTTGTAGATTAAGAAGGTCTGAATAGTGACTGACTTCAGCGGCTGACTGAAGATCTTGAGGTCTCCCTTTATCACATAAAGTAACTTTTAAATTTGTAATATCTATAGGAATGATTATGAAAACGTCTGGACAATCTTCTCAGACACGTGTGCCACTTCCGTGTCGGAGAAACGCCCATGTGCGCTTGCAATGTGTTTGCCTCTCACTCCTGAAATTCCAAACAACGTCTCTGGACAGCATGCCTTCTGCATGTGATCTAATCTCCGCCCCTTTAAAGCTGTTCACGTGGACTTTGGCATGGTCCTGTTGCAGAGATATCGCAGACACACGTAAGAAGTTTGAAACTAGTGTAGCCTGTTATACCGTTATTTTCAGATGAAAGAAAATAGAAGACAATAGAGGTGTTATAATGGAATTATTACATTATTTATAAAGGAAGTGTGGACAGGTGAGGAATGGATGTGTACCTTTACAAATGTCAAGCATAAAATTATTTTGGTGGTTTGTTTGTTTTAATATTAGGCCTAAACCAAGATTTTTTAGTCTGATTATCTGCATTCATGACAACCTCAGAATCTCTGAAGATCTGACTTGAAAAGTTCCAACTTCCCAAGTGTATTCATGATATGAGCTCAGGAAACAAATATGCCTATTCTGTAGATTCCCACAGTAGTCTTAACATGTTTGAATTGTTGTGTTGTCTTTACGGGGAACAAATAAAAATATTATTAGAAATGATTATCATGGTTCAGCAAGAATGAGAATGTCTTGGGTTAAATGTTTCTTGACTGTGATAATTACCCTTAGATTTGTAGGGATGCACTGATACATTGCCCAACATATCGGCCAACATCGGCCTTGACTGACACCGGAAACCAATCGCCAAATTTATATGACATTTACCTATGGTAGTGGTTGATGTTGTAAGCTGCATCAGTTCTAGGTACGTGTTGTGCTATGAAGGCCAGAAAGACTTGAAAATGGTTTAATTAGGCCTGTATATTTTTTTACATTTTGTTGTCACTCAACTTAATAGCCTATAATTAACAACAAAAACTAAGTAAACAGAGAAAGAAGAATAGAATATTGATATTAGCATCTGTTATAAAGCAAATTGTTATTTTATATCCATGAATATTAGCCCAGAATTTTGCAATTAGTGCATATTTGTAAAGTGAGAGAATTTCGCCTCTCGCTGGTGTTGCGATGAGGCAGCAGGTGATCGGAATGAAGTGTCACATTACTACTGGACAGAAGAGCTAGAGGGTAAGCCAATCTACATGGACTGCATCGTTTCTGGTCCTCTGTGGCACCTACTTGGCTTGTTTGTGAAAATGTGGCAGGAAGCGAGCACGTCAGACACCATTTTTAAAGATGGTGGCAGCCAATTAAATATATTTTTGACTGAAGTAGCTAGACTAGCATGCACCACTGAAATGAATCTGGGCGGTACAGCTTCCCTCTCTCCAGTTCTATATTATACCTCCACAGGCCAACGACAGGTTACACAACTTACATGCGTACTGCCGTTGAATCAGTGATGTCCAGATATAAATATGTCCCAAATCTTTATCAAAAGTTTATTTTTTATACAAATGCAGAGGTATGTATGTAATAAATCAACACATTTCAGTAGTTTGTGTTGTTGTGCTTTAATCGATAGACAGGTCATGCCCAATATGGCATTTCATGTGTACAGTACTTTACTGGAACTGAAATCTGAAATATCTAGACAAACCTCTCCATCTTAAATCACCCAATTTGGCATGCAGTAAGATGTTTTATGGCCTATAACCAAATGCACACCATGAAGAAACTTCAAACCACAGAAGGCATCAAGGGTTATAATTTTCATTGTGCAGCAACCTTATTTTCAAAATAAAAGAATCAAGTTTGACATTCAGAATAGCAATAGATTTGCATTGTTTATTCAGGTTATGCCACAATTAAAGTGTTATAATGTAAATGGATATAGTGCAATATTATGTAGACTAATATGTATGATGAAAATCTATAGATTAATTGATTTTGCTTCAGGCTTTTTCTCAGTCATGTAATAGAGTGCTTGCACAGTTACATCTCACAACCTTGCAGAATATCCATGGAGGTAAATATTTTACAGGGTCTGCTGCTTGTGGTAGTGTCAATTATACTTTTATGTTCTTGAAAAGGCGTACTTAAAGCTCTTAATTATCCATTATTCAGAATATAAAACTGACATGTTAAGATTAAGTTAAAATTAAGCCACTTATGGCCAATATTTCCATTGCCATATGTTTCTTAACATTTCAGAATCCACCTTTGGCATTTGAGTCTAGTTCCACAATGATAATGTTGTTAGAATTGCATAATTTTAAGCTGGTCATCTGCTGATGTATTGTCTCTTTTCTTCTCAGCTAATGCTTTTGTATCAGGGCAGGGAACGGACTTTGTTCAAGACCGGTCAGAAAAGGAGCAGGCAGTTCTTTCTGCTCCTCTCCAATTCTGATTTTGCTGATTTAGGCTCTCCTCAGGTATGCTGAAATACTGACATGAGTCAAAGGATATATACGTCTAGACAAAGTCATATATCATAGGTTGTATGCTTATTTAAAAAAGCTCTGCTAGTTCTACACACATGCGGTAATTTGTACTATGTTCAACAGCAGTATTTACAATACGATATACATTAACATGCTGTGAGATAAGAAGATAAGAGTATTAAATAAGGTAGGCCTACTTGTTTTAGAAATTTAAAATGTTATAATCCATGTCTCATACAATATGAATCATATTTAAGTAGACATCATTCAAGTTTTCAAAGTGGATCATAAAGACCTCTTACCCAAGTTTCACAAGACACACTATAGACTATTTTTCTCTGCCATGGGGAGTGGCAGTGGCACAAGAGATTGTTTTGTCAAGAACAGGGGACCACACCTGGCCTAGGTCAACATGTTACGTATTTCTCTCCTATGACATATCCACCTTACACAAAATCCCTGACACACACTGCAAATGGAGGCGATAAATCTACCCACAGTGCAGATAATCAGCTGTGGGCAGTGTGTTATTCTGGCTCGCTATTTATTTAATTGATTAAAAATGTCGCTTGTTATTTGAAATAAAGACTAATGAAGATTTTTGGAAGAATATTAATACACATAACAAGCCATTATTTAATCCCTGCTCATGTACTGTAGACCTAATTAAGAGCACTACTGACTTGGTTAAGTTTGTGTGTTGAGCTTCTGACTTTGTTGTCATTATCAACAGCTGGCAGAGTAAACAAAACCCTCTACCCTATCCCAATAGTGTAATCTGTGTCTTTTCACCCAGTGTGAATGTTTTGTTTGATGAGCTTGTCTCCAAATTGTGCACCAAAATGAGGACGTACAGTATGTACTGTAGATAAAAAGACTATGATTTGAATGTACTCTCTTAAGCAACACCTCTCCTTGACAGAAACACACAAACAATAGAGAAGGGAAAAAATATGGGGGTTATACTAGGTATCCTACAAGACAAGGTACATGTAGGATACCCAGTTTATAAAACATTTGTGAAGTTGCACATAGCATAGATTTGTCCACAGAACCCAATCATTTCTAGCCTTTAATTAATTTTGTGCAGATTAAATATTTTGTTCCCCTTCAGACTTTGGTGAACATCCTGCCATTTTTAAACAACAGTGGCCAGTTTCTAGGTCCTAATGAAAGTTTCCACAAAACCAAACATTGCAGACAGGAATTCAGAGAGGGGAAAGCAGTCTGGGTTTTCCCCACAGTTCTACACACAGTCTATTCAATAACAAACACACATGACTGTAATTCTCTGTAACGGCACCCCGAAAAGACACTCAGCATGAAAGGTTCTCCTTTATTTACTGTATGCTTTGGTTTTTATATTTCATTGGTGTTACAAGTGGTTCAGCCACAGGAATTTGACCAGCTTCACTTTTTTAGCATTCTCGCAGCTAACCACGTAGCTCCGCGGACAATGGGGGGGTTCTTTATTACTTGCAGATGGCTGTGATGCATGGTATTCTTGCATGTCTCTTTTGTTACACCACACAGAGGAATATGACATAATAATATGAACGTGCCACAGATTGGCCATCTTTTGCAATCATCCTGACTTCATCCTGCTTTCTGTCACACCCATGAGCTAGCATATAAACTTCTGTATTAAATTCATGTTTGTGACAAAGGGAAACAAAATATGTTAACATCCTAATATGTGGATCTCTATTTTGTACAGCCTCATCATAACAATGTCTCATAGTTGATATTCCGCTCAGGATGCTTTGACATAAACATTGCTACATTCATAGGGAGAACACGAGGCCAAAACGCCTGAACTGTAATGTGCAATGTAAGTAATTGTTTGTACATAGTTTCGTTTGCGTGATTAAAGAGTAATTATGTTTTAGATGGTTCATACACCACACTCGCCACACTGATGAGCAGAGCAATTCAGCTTAAATTCAGAGTATTCTCAATGGCTACCAATTAAAATGGAAACAAGATTAGAAAGGGAAAAAAGAACCATCAGAAGCAACACAAGTAATTGCACAAATAATAAGAGACAAACAGATGAACAACAAAATTGATTAGCTTGTCTCATGTCCCTCTTTTGTGATGGAGATGTAAACATCACTCGAATTACAAGGTGAGTTCGGGACGCACACAGGGGGCTTCTAGCACATGAGTGTAATGCTGGCCACAGCATGCCAAGTCCATGCATTTACACGAACATAATTAGTCCCTGGAATGACATTTCACAGCACAAAAGCCTCCGACAAGGAACAGCATGAATGAGATGGCCAATGCTATTCACACAGGGGCTTTAAATGTCAAAGTTTGCAACGAAACAGCACAACATCCATTTCTGCTGTTACCATCCTCCTTGCACAATCAGATCTGAATATGCATTCGGGACAGCTTAACAAAATTGGCAAAAAAGAAGAAGAAGAAAAAAACAATGCAAAAGCAACAATTTAAAGCAACACACATGAAAAACATATGATAAAACATGACCGTCATTAGGGCAAATATAGATAAAGCTGCTCCACAGTTGCGTTATCATGGGCCATTCACTGGCTGGCTAAGCCATGATCCCTGATGGAAGGAGAGGTGTGAGGTCGTCATTCCATCTCTGAAGGTGGCGGTCCAGGTGTTGCTGCCGCCTCTCTGTGCTTTAGCAATGGTGAGAGGTTAAGTGTCTGATGCAGGGCAAGGTGGCTCGGACTAATAAGGTGTGGAGTTCATGCAACAGCCCTCGCTGAGAGCTATGGGGCACACCAGAGGGGAGCTATGAGGCAGAAACATGGCCAGACAAAGATGTCACCTCAGACTCTCTCTCTCTCTCTTTCTCTCTCTCTCTCTCTCTCTCTCTCTCTCTATCTCTTAACAGAAGAGAACTTGAAAATGGAAGAGTCCTTTTACACAGAGGTCCACTCCAGAAAGAATCTCACACCTTCCCGAGATGGGGCCAAACCTCTCTCTCTCCCTCTCCCCCTCTGTCTTTCTCTCATCTTTTCATTCCCTCTCTCCTTCAGTTATCACTGCATCTCCCTCTCGCTTGTCTTTCTCTCATCTTTTCATTCCCTCTCTCCTTCCGTTATCACTGCATCTCCCTCTCTCGCTCTCCCCCTCTCCTCATCTCTCTTTCTTTAGCGCTCCGGCCTCTTAGCTCCTGAAGAGGGGTGACCCCCTGACCTTGTGTGCTCTACAGCAGGACTGCCTGGTGTGGAAATGCCTCTCTCATGATCCACAGCCTAGACGTGTCAGGGGTTGGCTTGGGGGGGGGGGGGGGGGGGGGGGCAGAGAGTGCGAGGTTAGTCAGGGGCATCAACAACGGCAGAGCTGTTTAAAGTGTTCCAGAGAGGAGAGAGAAACGCCTCCGCTCCTTACTGAAAACTTCCGAACTACTTCCCAAAACACACACACACACACACACACACACACACACACACACACACACAGAGACTTTACTCACCACCAGTTCCTCCTTCCTTCAAAGCCTCTTGTGTTAAAACCGGCCCCGTGTGTTTAAAGCGGAGAGGAGGCAAGGACAAGACTGTTTGATGGCGAGCTGCTTTAATTTTCTGAGGCATGATGAATTACTGCCGCCGCCCTAGACTGGAGGACGGGAAGAGGATGCCTCGCGCGCACGAGCGAGCGAGCGAGCGAGCGAGCCGGCCCGCGCTATACACGCCTGCCCGTGTTTAAAAATGATTGATTAAGCTGACACCGGGAGTGTGTCGGGAGCGCGGCGCCACTCTATTTTTCTCCCTCATTATGTAAGACAATATTTCAAATCACGGCAGCCGAGGAAGAGGGCGCCGGAGGGGCCCCGACAGGACAGCGGCTAGATAAAGTTTAGCATCGCGCCGCAACCCCGCTGAGATTCCGATCGATAGCTCCTTTTTTTTAAAATCAAGGGCTAGTTTTTGGGCATGTCAGGAGTTTTTTTTTTTTTTGTGGTCGGCTAACACACGTGAACAAAGGGGTCTGTAAGACACGTCCTGATTTTTAGAGGTCAGAAAGTTTCACAGCGCGTGTTCGGTACTTCAGACATGTGCCAGCAACTTCCATGAAATCACACCATTTATACTGTAACTGTACTAGTATGACTAGTTACCACATTACGCCGATGCTAAAGCTACATATGCAGCGAGGACAGCAGACTTTATGTACACGGCAATACCCTCTTTTGTCTGCTTTGTTCATGGCACATGTAGCTATAGACATCTCCTGTAAAATGTTAATGGAACACATACCCTTCCCTTTAGAAAAGCTGACAGCCTTCTTTCCCAAACTGAAGTTATCTAAATTAAATGAAAGCCTTTTCACTTAACCACAATTACTTCAGACATTTCCTTTATAGATGCTTGACCATTCTTGAAGAGACTGAGTCTAATTCAGAATTAATAATTCAAGCATTTCACTGAGCTTTCTGGCCAAAAGTACCCTGAGAAGAATCAACCGTGAATAAATTTTAAATACAGCTCTCTCGAAACACACCATAAAAATCTCATCATTCTTCCATCCCATTTCTGCGCATCTCAGGCAATTTCTTTTTTTCCTTTTTGGTTAATCAGGGTGAAATCAGAAGCAGATGAGTGAAGTGTCTGTTGTTCCTTGAAGGCCGAGTTGAAGCACGCCACCGGTGATTCTGCTGCTGCTGCCACTGCTATGGCTCCTTGCTGCAGGTCTGGTCTCACTGGTGACCGTGAGTGTGTGTGTGTGTGTGTGTGTGTGTGTGTGTGTGTGTGTGTGTGTGTGTGTGTGTGTGTGTGTGTGTGTGTGTGTGTGTGTGTGTGTGTGTGTGTGTGTGTGTTGGGAGAGGGGATGTGTGGGGGGGGATGCTGTCACTGAGGGAGCCTGGCACTGAGTGAGTTGGATGGTGGAGGGGAAGTGGAAGTGGGGGGAGCCTCAAGTGGGTAGACAGAAGCCCACGCACCCTCCACACCGCTAATGGTGGGCCTTTCTCCCAGCATTTGTCTCACTTGCCGACGATTAGCTCAGGGACGTGAGGCAGAGCAGACTGTTTTATCTGTCGATTTTATACCCTTTTTCTTGCGCAAGCTACTTAGTTTATTTTGTTTACAGTGGAGCTCTATCTACCTTACAGTAATGAGATTCTTTTCCCAGACTCTCCTTGTTTACTCAATACGATGCCTTTGTGTCACTTGGATAGGGGCCATGTGACATTTTTATCCCAGAGCTTTACAAATGTGACATCAGTCGTAATCTTCAAATCAGTGACGCACCAGTGTCCTGTCTTTTGTTTGCTTATATAAGAGCTGAAAAAAGCAGAGTGGTGAAATTGAAACCGTTTTAAATGAAGGTATGTTCTCTGTAGTGTTTAAAGTAGTGTAATCAATGCAAGGGAGAGGGCCGTTTAAAATAAGTTGAATTTAGAGAGGCTCCACATGGAGATTTGGAGTGACACATTTGTGACAGTTCAAAGTGGTGACTGATGTGCTGTGTGGCAGGAGAGCACTGCCACTGGGGCTTACACACACATACACACACACACACACACACACACACACACACACACAGAGAGAGAGAGAGAGAGAGAGAGAGAGAGAGAGAGAGAGAGAGAGAGACAGACATGTACAGACATACAGTACATGTTCACACACACACACACACACACACACACACACACACACACACACACACACACCATGACAGATGCACACACACACCATGACACATAGAGACACACACACACACACACACACACACACACACACACACACACACACACACACACACAAACACACACACACACACACTACACACACACACACACACACACACACACACACACACACACACACACACACACACACACACACATTAGAATCACTGAGATGTGTAAAGAGGTGAAGCCTCCTAGCAAGACACAAACTCTACATATTTACTGGTTTATCTGGTTAAATTTTGTATCCCTGATGCTGTGACTTTATTAGGGAAAACTCTGAAAAATATAAAAATGTTATTCTCCTGGCTGCTGCAATAAATGCATTATTGCTAAACAGCACCACCTAGCAGCAAAGATACCTTTTCAGGTGCAGGTATTAATATTAAACTATAACAGGTACAGTTACTCGAGGAGTGCCGATATATTATAATTTATATTATTAGATGGCATGAAATTAGACAAGCAAAAGACAATCATCATATGATTCATATAAATTAATGTCAATGCGAATAGACCCTTTTACGATGGCGACACACAGTTTTCAGTGGCTTTCTGAGTTCC
>NC_085003.1:13483075-13588033 GCF_963854185.1 Sardina pilchardus | reverse complement strand
TGTGTGTGACTGTGTATGTGTGTGTGTGACTGTGTCTGTGCATTTGACGATGTTTGTCTGTCTGGTTCATCTGTGAAATTTTGGAGAGTTTCGTTAGGTTTATGTTTTGTGGGTCTTCACCGTTTTCTTAATGAAGACAGGGGCAATGTTACAGCTCCAGTTTGATTATTAGCATGTAAGTAGCTATGAGTAGACCAAGTTTTTGCTTTTAAATCAAAAGAATAGAAACAAATGTATAAAGACATATCTGATCTCCTTTTCAAATCCAATATGAACGACAAAGCATATTTAAACATGTTAATGTTCTTACAGTAATTGTATACTATTCAAAGGAGTTCCTTTTCCAGTGAGACAGAGTCTCATGTGAGATGTTTGCATGACCCAGTGCTCTACATATAGCTAAGATATTCTACATCATGCCTACCTCCTCTTTTCCTCTTACTCAACACACATGAGTCACATGTATGTGAAATGGAGATGTTTTCCCCTCTCATTTACATATAGAAAATGAAAAACATCTCTGTTTTTCACATGCAGGCCACACGTGCAAAAAAAGTTGAAATAAAGAAAATCTGATACAATTTTAAACTTTCACTAAAATTCTTCATATGGGCCTGTTTGAGCCGTTTAGAGAATATATCTAATATAGATATGTAATTATTATGGAATACCAAAATGTATATTCAGCATCGTATGAAATGTCTGGTGAAATGTTAATAAATTGTAAGACAGTGACAGGCTAATGGTGTAACCAGCTGCAGTGTGTGTGTATATCTGAACACTCCAACTCAGCCAGTCGTCCAGGCTTTATCAAGTCCGTCGTTTTTTTCCTTCCTGTTTCCGCAGAGCCTTTCCCTCGACGAACACTAGAGATATGCAAATCATCTCACAGGCTGACAACAAGGTGAATTGCGATGACTTGGATGAGATGTCTTTAAAATAAACATCACAGCACTTATTGAAGTGCGCACAGTGCTCAGATCAGCAGCCAGAGCCACCGCGGACATTCATAAACATAATCACAACGAAAATGTATTATTTACTCAGCTCAATGGGAAGGCGATGTCAAAGGAAAAAAGAAAAAGAAAAGAAAAGAAAAAGGAGGGGAAAAAAAACAGAACGATGACGAGCTGAACAGAAGATGGCGAGTATCTGGTGTAGGAGGGGATGACGTGGGAGTTCTGGCTTTCTTGGATGGTCACTCTGAAAGGAAGCTTAGGGGGGAAGCCAGTCGAATGTGGCAGATAAGCCGCACTTCAACCACTGTATGCAGGCAAGGCACAACATCCACTCAACCATTCCCGGTATATGGGATGGAAAAGAAAGGCAACCAGCCCTCACTGGCGGCTCAATGATTCTTGACAAATGCAGCCCATCAGAAATTGCCGGAGTGGTCTCAGAAGTTGGGGGGTTGCTAATTTAGCCTTTAGCTCCATGGTACAGTACATCACAACACTCAGGAAGACAAATGTCAGAACACATGTTGCCAGCCCTGTGTCTTTGAGCAGAAGATTCCTTTAATTGGGTGTGCAGGGACTGGGTCCAATCCTCTGCACCCCTCTCTTCTGTCTTCTTTCTCTTCTTCCTCCTCCTCTTTTTTTTCTCTCTCTCTCTCTCTCCGCCTTCCTCTTCTCTTTCTACATGTTAACAAAAGGCAGAGAGATGAAAAAGACAGCATCCTCCCTTCCCGACTTTGTGCCATTACTGAACAGACACACTAGGGGTAAAGAGGTACGATGCTGCGCATCAAGGAGAGGCTTTATATAACTCTCTTTTTAGTTGCAGCGTTTCATGTTTATTTCACTCCCTCTGCAGGCCCCTCATGTCTGATTGACACGGCTTCCTGGCGTAATAACTATTATTTATTATAGCGCCTGACTCCTGATGCTTCAGATTGCTTCTGGTTATATTTGTCTGAGTTTAGGAAGATGTGCTTAAGACTGAATAGGGAAGAACGAAGGAAAGTGTGAGAGAAATAGAGAGGCAGAGAGAGAGAGAGGGAGAGAGAGAGGGAGGGAGGGAGACAGAGTGAGGGAGAGATAGGTAAAGAAAAACTCTCTTCTTCAAATATCTGTGCTGCGGCATCTCCTCATCTGCGGTGTTGTGGTTGGGCTTCGTTTCATACGCCTTTTCCTCGCTTTGACTTGGAGCTCTTGCAGAGGGAATAAAGATCACATAGGATCACAAGTCAAAGAGCATGCAAATGAGATGGAGCCTGACTAAAAGCCACAGAAATGCAGGCGCCTGATAGTCAGCTATGAGACACCCTGCGCAGTTACACAGCGTTCGCATGGCCGACGCGGAGAGTCAAAGTGCTGCTAACCAGCGAGTCAGATGGGAGTCTGACTTAACATTTCAAATACGAAAGCCCTTCACGTCGTGCTACTGATCCATAGGAAAACTGAATTGCAACTAAATGTGAGGAGACACATACTTGAGTTGATTTTATGACAGGAAGATTTTGACGTTCACTGCAGTGCCAACAAACCGTATCTAATAACATATATGGGTTTTTTTTTAAAAAAAATATATATAACTGTTTTTTTTGTTGCTAAATTATCTCACAAATAAACAAAGAAGTATTATTACATTCATGTTACATTACATTTGGCTGATGCTTTTTAGCCAAAGCGACTTACAACATGGTAAACCTTTTAAGCTTTTTAAAGCAATTGCAGTACTGTAGGTGCAGTAAGAATTGTTTGGAGGGGGAATTCGGCTGGAAATGTCCGCCTCCTTGTTGACCCTGTCAAGGTTGCCATTCACCATATCTCACCTTGGATCAATTATCAGGACAAACACAGCACTGAGCCTCCCTGCACCACGGAAACAGATCTCACTGTTCCACTGGTTCACTGGTTCCACTTTCCAGTAGATTCAAACAATCCAAACATGTCAAAAGAATTGGACCACTACTCAGTGATTAGGCGATAGGGAGAGTCCAAGGTTCTGGTGAAAGGCTGTTGATGTTTGGGCTCAATAGGCAATCAACTTAGACCCCTAGTCTTAGTCTTTCGTATTCATAAAGCAACGTGGTGGGTTGGCTAATTGGCTGCTTTGGTCTGAGTCACTGAGTTTGGGCTGTGTGCTGTTTTTTTTAAGCACACATAAATTGGAGCAATTGGCAGAATTTTACAAAAAAGTTTCAAGCAGTATTGAAGTCTTTAGTCACTTTTTATGTTTTGCTTAATGTCATTATGACATGCACACATACACAGACACACAGAGAGAGAGAGAGAGGGGGAGAGAGAGAGGGAGAGAGAGAGGGGGTGAGAGAGAGAGGGAGAGAGAGAGAGGGGGGGGGGAGAGACGGACAAAATGATTTCCTATCTCATATCAGCAATTACCCTTGCAGTAATACCAGATATCTACTATAACAATTTGTGATTTTACCACATTCACTGCTGATGTCTCCTGAGGTCCCTCAGCGATGATCTCCCCCCAAAATGGCAATTCACGTCCACCTCCATCTGTTTTTTTTCCTGCTGCAATTGATTGGCAGAGGGAATGGTCAGCTTTCATGCCCGCACTAATGAGCCGAGCGCTGGACACAGTCAAACAAAGAGGCCTTGGACAGACATGGGCACGGATTCAATATCCGAGCTTCATAACTGGCCCCTGTCCAGCCTGGAGAAATTAATTCATGTTCCCTCCAGTAATTACATAAGTGTGTTCTGTCCAACTGGGGTTTCACAATGCACATTTTAATTAACACAATAAGTCAGATCAATATTGCGAGGCCTCCTCTCACCATGGTTCTCCCGGAACCCCTAATAACAAATAATAATGGGGCTATTATTTTCAAGCGTGCTGCAACTAGGTGGATTTTATCTGGACTCACTGCACAGTAGCTGAGTCAACAGCAAATTTATGAACGCAAACAGATATTGTACAAACAGTAGCAGGAAAGAGACTCAATAGAAAAACTACTAAACTACCCCCCTAATAATGTCAACAGAATAAAGGCTGCTCACTTCAGTGGGAAAAGGCAGCTGTACTTTAGAGCATTAGAACATTATAATAACATTCCCGTATTGTTTATTGACAGTGTCAAATGCTCTCCAGTACTGCCTTCTAAAGGGGACACAGTCTGAAATACTGTTCCAGAACAGTAAGTCTAGTCTAGCCTTTCAGCACATGGCTAATGAAAGAAGACTCCGCGGATGAGGCCATCGCTATTCCCATTGTTCTCCCGCCGTGCAAGTTTTCCCTACCCACAACCACCAGACACAACACGTCGCTTCTCTCCTTCGTCTCATTTTTTCTCCCCCGTCTCTCTCTCTCTCTCTGTCTCTCTCTCTCTCTCTCTCTCTCTCTCACACACACACACACACACACACACACGCATGGAAGCTAGACCGCATAGTGTGCAGCGGGCACCTTTTATTGATCAACACAAAGTCCCAAATAAATGAGCAGAAAATGAGAGCTATGCTCCAGGGAGTTCAGCAGTGGCCAGGCTCCTCGGGCGCCCATCAATTTTAATCAGCGCCCTAATGAAGAGGCTCCTCTCGGCTGGACATCCATAACTCACAAAGCCACCGGCACCTTCGCCGGCCAAATCAAATCATTCTTAACTCTCCCTTTCCTTCAATACGGCCTAATGCCTTCCCCTTTTCTCTCTACAGGAGTAAACTATGCGCTGGTTAATGGGCCACGGGAATTATAACAGATAATGATAGTGGCACAGGAAGTATTACTTTGACAAAGAGAGAAAAGAGGAAAAACAAGATGGAGGGGAAAAGTTTTTTAGTATTATTTTCAATCCAATCTTGTGTGACTTCATGCACCTGCTTTACTTGGCTTGTGATTTCTCTCCATTTGAACGATGGGAGAGATAGGTAAATTGGCTTTATTCTGTATAAATGTGATAGAATTGCCTTTTCATAATTGCCTAATTTTCTTGTGAAACACTGAAGGCAGACAGAGTAATTATTATCAACACTCACAGTCATTATGGGCTTTCCTCTGGAATGTAGATCACAGTGTCCAGCCAAGTTAAAAATCTGCTTATATTTTGTTTTTGCTTTTTTTTTTATTAATAACAAGCATTCATCAGTTAAGATGACAGATATTGATGTAAAAGTTAGGGACCCCACAGTCAAGGGGATACTTTTTGGAAGAGTAGGGCAAATCCCCAAAATAGAAGTGCATGCACGAGAGAGAGCAGGAGAGCGAGAGAGAGCAAGAGAGCGAGAGAGGGAGAGAGGGAGAGAGGGGGGCCTCCGCGGTGCCCTTCTTTCACCCTTTTGTCCTGGTCTCCAAGTATGCTACGAGTTCCCGCGCACCGCACCGCACCGCACCTCACCTCCTCTCCAGCTCCAGCTCCAGCTCCAGCTCCGCTCGTTCGCTGGTGCGCCCGGTAGCCGCCCCTCATATTTTACCTCTCGTGATGCCCCGGAATCTTCCGCGAGCATCTGCTCCTCTCTCCGCAGGTAAGGAGAAAAATCCATCACCTTCCCCCAGGGTTTGCATAATCTGCTCCGCAGAGGCGAGGCGAAGCGCGGCGCCGCCACTCGGCTACTCCCGTGCCCCCGTCCGGGGACTTTCTCTGTCAACACTTATTTGATATCTGAACTCAGCAGACTTTTCCCTCTTGCATATGGGCTGTGCTTGCAGGAGGCTTGCATGAGTTTTGTGGACGCTCTTCCAGAAGAAGGGCCTGTGGACCAGAGCCAGAGTTCTAGAGTGATGTATTTTCCTGTAGAAAATTAGAAGTTCCAGCAGTAATTTATCGTCAAATAATTTTCAACGTCATTCATGACAGTTGTAATAACATGAGATGGCTGATCTTTTTACTGATCTTTTCTATCTGCCACTATATTCCATCTCCCACAAAACCACAATACGCAATTCCTAACAAAACTATTGACTACTTTGAAACAGCTGATGTGTTTTAAATGAAGTACAAATAAATCTTGTCTGCTAATTAAATCAATAAGGAGTGCATTCTTACAGTCTTTAATCAGTCATATGTGTTTCTGTGTGTGTGTGTGTGTGTGTGTGAGAGAGTGTGTCTGTGTGTGCGCGTGTATGTGTGTGTGTTTATCTGTTGTTTGATCTGCCACAAAACAACACTTGACCATGGAGACTGGGGACCTCTGTTTCAAGTGCAGCATTTGAGGTTGAGGCTGATCAGGAGGCCACAGACGGAGGCAGTGGGGGAGAGCGCTGCTGTTTGATCTGGCGTTTGTGAACTCACTCCTGAGCCATGCCGTGCGGCGTGTGTGCAGAGGGCTCTTGTAGCCCGTAGGCAGAGTCAACTCTGGGTGTGGGGCTGAGGGCTCGGGCTGAGTGGTGTGGAGAGTGGGGGCATGTGGGTTAGGGCACCGGGCCAACGGGACACAGACAAGGGGTGTAAAGTGTGTGTGTTTGTGTGTGTGTGTGTGTGTGTGTAGAGTTGGGGGGGTGGGGGGTAGTTGAGCATACAGCTGGGGTTGACCCATTGATGGTGATATGAGAGGTGTGTGTGTGTGTGTGTGTGTGTTTATGTGTTGGGGGTTGGGGATTATGTGGCTGCCAAGCCCACAACTCACAGGGGACGCCTTACCCAGAAATATGCAAAAAAAAAAAAAAAAAAACCTCATGCTTGTCATATAGTGAGAGCAAACATCCCTGTTCCCCTAATGACACCCGTGCTCACAGTGGCATGACTGTCCAGTCTCCCTCCAGTCCCTCTGCCGGCCCTGGCCAAAGGAAATCCATCTTGAACTGATTATTTCATCAGCGGGTCGGGGTCAGGGCTCCTGTGAGACCCCACTATGAATCCCCTGCTCTCCAAAGGAAGTCTTTCATTCCCGCTAAAGCCACAGGCAAAGATGTACCGACTCCGGCAGCAGCGAAACCGCCGCCGCCACCACCACCACCACCACCACCACCACCACCACCACCTCCAGCACGAGCACTGCCACCACCACCACCACCTCCACCACCACAAGCTCCACCGCAAGTCTCTCCGGTGAACTCCACCGCTGACAAGCTTCCCTTCAGGCTGCGCCATTACAAGTCATAAATAAACAACCGCCAAAGCTCATATCCTGCTAGTCCTTGTTATATCTGCCTGACACTCGACAGCATGTGCCTTGGTTTCTGTTTGTGCTGCAATAATAAAAAGTCAAGATCAGGTAATATTTGAGAGCCGATATTCAGGAAACGAAGTGATTATTTGCGAGGGGGCAGAGAAGGGGGGGGGGGGGCTTACTCTTGTTTGTTTTTAATGACTACCACAAGAGTGTGCTTCAGTCTTCAGCACTGAGAGCTGTGAAAGGTCAAATTTAAATACTAACAGCCAAGATCGTTGCCGAAGCGGCCTAATTTGTGTTAGCAGGATGACAAATTCACATTCCAACATGGACATGGCATGATCCCTGTAACACGCTTGAACCGTGCTTTCATATGTTGCCACACAGCAAGAGGCTGCTCTCTGTTATCTCTCCCCTTATGGTTATCTGCCATCTTGAAGACGGAAGAGAGGAGGGGAAAAGATGATGACTTGGCTGCTGATGAATGTGTTTTTGAGCTCGGCTCTCCCAGCGTATTAAATGTGCTTCTTATTATCGATCAAACTAAACAACCTGATGGAACGGAGGGGGAGTCACCTTGATGTAATTCTGGCAATCAATCACGGCTGCGACGGCACCGGCCCACTCGGGCAGATCCATTAGTATGGTGGTGGCATTGTTTGGTGAAGAGAAACGCATAAGGTCCGCGGTGATTAACTTGATGAAGGGACTCGTGATATCCTACTGTAGTCTTCACTCATTTTCTCTCTCATTTCCCATGGTTGGCTGATCGCCGCATTAGAGTGCTACGAACTTTCAAAGTGATCAAAAGCACAGGAGTGTCAGCACTTCATCTCAATGTGTACACGTGCTTGTGTGTGTGTGTGTGTGTGTGTGTGTGTGTGTGTGTGTGTATGTGTGGGTGGGTGTTTTGGGCGAGTATGTGAATGTCCTATGTTTTGTAACTTTTTTTTTTTCTTTTTCTCGGTATTACCATGATAGAGAAATCTACCATGGAAAATTAGTCAAGAATGAAAGTCTAAGGCGCTCAAAGATCGACTAAGCCTAAGTCTCGTAGCTAACAATAGCCTGAAGTTCAAGGAGCGGGCATAACTTATTCCAAAAAGGTCACTTTTTCAAATCCCCAGTGCAAATCCTGGACACTTGGGGGAACACAAAGTATTCTGCTGTGTCAGCACAAACCAGACAAGCCTTAATTGCTGTGCAGTTGGGAAAAAAATGGCACGTGGCGGGATGTTAAACTAGAACTGCATACTTTGATACGTCTTGCCAAGACTCTGTACAGTGAAGTTGCTGATGGTTCAAATTTACTTTGGATCACAAGTGTCACCTTTGGCTGCCTTTGGAAATAATCTAACGCACATTATTGCAATTAATGCAATAACCACAGCCAGACTGCCATGCTTAGTCATTCCAATCACAATACATGCAGCCAGTATAGTTATTGATGACCAGGTAGCCACAGATAGTTGGCCTAAGAGTGTTATTTCTACAAGGTCAAGACACTGACAAAGTGCAAGGTCAAGCCATTCTTTCATGAAGACAAAAATCTCACCGCTGAATTGATACATGAATATGTACTCTCATGCATTCTGTATTAATGCTTTGAAGCTGTAGGAATACATTTATGAAACACAAATGACAAGTTTCTTAGAGCAAATGGAAAGTAACAATACTACCGTTAGTACTCAAAACAAAACATTATAATTGCTATTATTATAATAATAATAATAATAATAATTATTATTATTATTACTTGTTGTTAATAACAATATTATTATCATTATTATTATTATTTTGTCTGAGAGTGTGATCTAAGAGTTAAAAAACAAAAGATCTCCTTGATCACTGTGTGTTCCGGGTCAGATCCCACAGATGACCCAGAGGTAGCATTAGCCCTTTCCCTGTTTAGGGTTCAGCTCCTCACCCCAGTGAGTATCTTCTCTGATTTCCCTTCTCCTTTCCCTCCTGCTCGCTCTGGAGCTGCCACGCCACCGCAAAAGGCACAAGGAAACAATTTGGGGAACACATGGTGTGGGATGGAGGTGGAACACACTTGGCCCCGGTGCTCTCGCCTGGGTCGCCGCCTTAGCGAGAGCTGGAGGCCTCCGGAAGGTTCCGGCGCTGCGGAGAGACATATGGCGGTGCGGAGAGTTGCGTAACCCTCAGCACCTGCCATCTGCCTTCAAGGCCCAGGTGTGCACAGGCCTGCCAGCTTCTTACCTGAGCCTCCACACCACTGGAGCCGTGTCATTCAAGCCTTCACGCCTACACACACACCACACACACATCCACCCCAGACACTCTCTCTCACACACACAAACACACACACACACACACACACACATCAACCCCAGAGACTCTCTCTCTCTCACACACACACACACACACACACATCCCTCCCAGACACTCACACACATGTATTTTCAGGCAGATCCTCGCTCCTGGTTGCACATTAAAAGCAGAGAGTGTACAAATGAGGGGGCCACGGAGGCTCGTCGAGCGGCCCGGGGATGGAGGAGACACAGGAGGAACGGCTTAATATATGGGTGAGCTGGGAGCCACTGACGGACCCCGTGACTGGCTTTTTGGCAGGTGAACCCCACACACACACTAACCCCCCTACACACACACACTACCCCCCCCCCCCCCCACACACACACACACCCCTGAGCTGAGCGCTGGCTGCCTTTATTGGGAAATAAATCATAAATCATGTTGCGCTGGTGACAGAGCGCGCCCACCACAGCGCACATCTTCTGCACTGCTGACCCGCCATCCTCTCTGATTGGTGCTGACTTTAATACGCATGCTAATATTTCACTAACGGCTCCGCTCACACACACACACACGGACACACCACACACAAACATACACACTACACCACACCACACCACACACAGACACACGCCACACACACACACACACAATAGACGCACAAGGACATGGACACATAAAGAGACACACATGGACACACAGACACAAACATACCGGCTCACTCACACACACACACACACACACACACACACACACACACAGACATGCACGCACACACCACACCACATTACACCACACCACACCACACACCTTGGGCGCATTACTATGCAGCTGCAGCCTGAGATGGATTAGGAGAAACGCGAGCTCCTGTGGCATGAATAAAAGCCTGACCCCTCCTGACTACAGGCACTGCTGGGAGCCCTGCACAAGCACAACCCCCCCTCCGCCCCACCCCACCCCACCCAACCCCCCCAATGCCCAGGAGGCTTTTTGACTTATAAGGCAGTCAGCACCCACAGAGAGGTGATTTAGCCTACAGCAGCAGCAGCTCTCCCTTTAGGTGACTGCAAATCAGCAAGGGGCAAAAAAAATGAGAGAGAGAGCAAGAGGAGTGTTTGAAAACATGTTGGGGTACATCCTGCTGACATTTAAAGGCGATAGCCCCCCCATCTGAAAAAAAAAACAGTGGCGACGGGGGAGGAAGTACCACCACACAAACAGGAGAGAGAAAAAAAACCCTGTATGATCACCATCTCCCATTGCGGGGAAAGGTGCAAGACAGTGTGGTGATAGGGGCTTTGGTAAATATTGAGCGTAGGGGTGTTCTGCTAACATGGTCTGCCGATTTATGTGCCGCAGAGATGGGAGCACAAAGATGAGCACGTGTGGGGATTCAGGCAGAGGAGAGGCGGCTGCTGTTTGATCACCCATCAGGTGTCAGCAGTGGTTCAGTTTGTGAAAACACAGGAAGGGGCCGCCGCTCGCTCGCTCGCTCGCTGCTGCTGCTGCTGCTGCCATCGTCGCCGCCTCTCACGCCTGTGCATTTGTTGCCGAGCGCATCGCCTTCAAAGCACCTCCGCAGGTCTGCAGCACCTCATTTAAATGGGAAACTTTCTCTCTGCTCGGCACTGGCTGTTTACATAGGACATTTTCACAGCGGAAAAACATACCAATGTTTTTTTTTTTTTGCTTTCCTTCTTCACCCAACCCCCTTCCACCTCCCACTCTGCTGTATGCTCTTGGAGGTGATTAATGACTAGAGCTGGGACACAAAGGCTATCAAAGGATTTCTGGTGTTTTACATATTCACATTAATTACGCCACATCTCTGGGAAATAATGTCTCAAAAATGTAAAAATATGACACATGCAGAAATAAAGGAAGAGTTTTCCACTTGCCAGGATCATTAAAATGTGCATAAAAAAGCAAAGAAATTCATTCAATGCCATTCCCAGCATTCATATTTTTACAAAACAATACATTTCATATACTCAGTCTCTCTCTCTCTCTCGTGTGTGTGTGTGTGTGTATATATATATATATCTCCATTGCGTCGAGACAGTGGTTTGCTTCTTCTGAGATCCATTCGGGCTCGTCGACAGTGGCAAGCCATAACTTAGAAAGTAAACTTTAACGGAAAAGGCGAGGCTCGGAACGAATCCCTCGCATCCACTGTGATGGTAAATGTTAGCCCGCCTCCTGCATCGCACTCCATATCACTTGGCCCGTTATGAAAAATAGTTTGCTATTTTGGAACCCCCTGGCAGCCATGGTGGATCACCACAGACCCCGAGCTCATTTATCTTTTGTCAGAGATGAAGCCAAACTAACGCCATCTCCCGAAGCGGCTAAAGAATGAGGGGGGACGCAGGGAGGTAAAAATAAACCGCGGGCACTCAGGTAACTACACAGAGAAGTCACTCGACAAGTAATGTGTGGCTTTTTAAAGTGGAACTCTGTCGCTCCATTAGGACATTAAACCCTTTTTTTTGTTCCCGGCAACCTGATTAGCGATGTCTTTATGCATCTGAGTTTGAAAATTAAGCGCTAACACCTCAGCTCCTGGGTCAAAGATTGAAGGATGTTTTATCAGTGTTTTTATCAAGGTATTTCTGGTCCTTGAAGTGTGTGCCCAACTCATAAATGAAACGCTGAATGAATTAAAAGGTAGATAACTCTGCTGTCTTTTTTAACAAAGGCATATTCAGTATTCAAAACACTTCAATCTCACTAGTCACTACCACTCCATTTATGAATTAACAGCAAATAGCTCATAAAAATGGTGAGCCGCATAATCAGTTCAGTTGTTTTCAGTCGCATTTGTTATTATTTGAACCATAAAATGTACGTAAAATACACAAACTCAGAATAATAAAACAAAGAGCACTGTTGTGTCTTTTTTTGTGTGTGTTTGACAGAGAAATTTGTCTTGTTTTCATTTCATAGGAGCGTCCCCTCTTCTCTTGGACACAATGATCAGAGTTCCTGGCCAACGGTCACCCTCAGAGGCATGAGTAGTGATGAGGATGGTGCCACAGATCAGAACAGATGGGAAACATCACTATCCCTGAAAATCTCTCTCGCACACACACACACACACTCACACACTCCCTCTCTCTCCCTTCCTCCTGTCTTTCAGCCGGAGGCCATTTGATTGCCCATCACTTCAAGGTCTGCGCCTGTGAGCATGAGTGAGTGGGCCTGGGGTGAGATAAGCGGATGCCCATTGAATAACACATCTCTCTGACAGGCCAATGATCGGCCCCGACTTGCATCTCTCCTTGAAATGATTGGTCTCGGGACGGCTCCGCCACAAGCCACTGCACTCAGGTATCACTGTTTATGATTTCTACTGAGGCATGGCGCAGGGGATTTTTTTTTGTTTTGTTCCGGGACAGCTACGCTGGTGCGTGGCAGAGACTGTGGCGGCAGTGGTGGTCGTGGTGGCGGTGGCGGCGGCGGCATCTGTCTGTGGCAGAGGGGGCAAGCTGTTGCAGTCTGCTGCTTCGCTTTGACGAATAGAGAGAGGGAAGGAGCACCTCCGATGACTGACTCACTCTCCATCTCTCCTCTCCTCACACACACACACAATGTTTCCATCAAACCGCACGCAACCACCTCCCATCCCTGTCACAATACACCGATAGTGCATCCCCCCTTCCCACACACAACCCCCCCCCCCCACACACACACACACACACACACACTCATACACATCCTGATTCACCCCTGAGAGCAGCCCCCAATCGCCTCTCCCTGGCCCTGGTTTGGAAGATAAACAGTCCAGCCTCCACAACATGCCAGCGTTCCTGTCAGCTGGGAAAAGACACAGGGGACGGTGTGGGGAGAGGGGGCAGATAAATAAATAAATAATGTCGACCATGTCATGATTGCCTCTCCATGCCTGATGTCTCCTGATGATGGCCCATTGTCAGACTCGAAGATGAACAGCTGATGAAATGTCTGGAGTCAAATGCCCTCAAATGAGAAATCGACAGATGGGCAGGCAAGACGAGGCCTGCTGTATATAGGCAATGCAATGTGTGATGACTTAAGGCCCTTTAGACGTGTCTTCACAGGTGATGAGATGTCGCATGTGGCTGTGTTCTGTTGTTAGCTTTTGTTGTATTTCCCCCATCTTACCTGTCTTTTATTTCGCTTCCTTGGCAGAGTGGCACAGTTCATCTTGACCTTTAGTCAAGGCAGCATCCTTTCCCCTACAGGTCTATTGCCTGGTCTTGTTATTTTGTTTATTACGGGAGATTGACATGTCTGCGTTGTTGTTCATGCTCACATATCAATTTTACATTTTATTGAGAGCAAGCATTTATAAATCACAAATACATAAGACTGTTGACAGGGTTAGAGGAAAAAACTGAATACAGCTCATAGAATTACATTGGCACACATTGGCCCAAAGTTGGTATTGATTGGCAGAGTCGGAGGTTGAACCAATGTCCCACCAATGTCAGTCCCTCAATCAACTGTATACTGTATTTAGTATTGGTTTATGGTCTTTTTCTGTCATTCTCTCTTTGGAAGTGGGGAATTTGTACCTGACCCATGGTAATGTTAAAAATCTGTATTAATCTATGATCCTCCTTATTAAAAAATAAGAGCAAAAAATAAATCCTCCTGTTCATCACACCCCACCTGACACACTAGTAGAACACTTTGAGAACCACTGGTTTATGGTCATGTTTGGTGACAACGTTATTCCAGTGGCCAAAATGACGTTGGCCCAAAGTCAGTAAATAACATCATCCCAACAAATGCCTTTGCATAGCCTAACATCATCCCAAAATAGCCTTTGCTTGTTGGCAAATCTGGTTGCTAGATATCTATAGCATTAAATGTACATGAGGGCGGCGTGCTTACAGGTTGTTCGTTGATACTGAATTCCATTGTAGTTAACATTACTCAACACCTAACGTTGCTCATTACCTAAAGTTACCGGTGTTACATGGCAACTGGCTTCCTTGATGACGTTCCACGATTGATGAAGTTTCTCTGACAGATGTGGCACCTTGACTTGTCAACTTTCTGATATAAACTGGAGAGAAATATGCATGACATCTATAAATGCAAAAATTGGCTCTAGTAGGCTATGCACTGGATCATGAATATGCCACCAAAAAAATTATCACCTAAATAAAGTCATTATAACTCCACTTGGGTATCGAACCGTTACCCAAAGTAAACAACCTGACTGCTAGTCTGCCATGCACCTGCTTGCACCGCATCCAACTGTGAATGGAAAGCGAAGTGCACTAGACTTAAACCATTGAAACACGTCAACTCGCCAATGTGGGCTACAGATAGACTAGGTGGCCACAGACAGCCTGACGAGCAGGCAGTGAAACGTTTATAAAACTTAACCATGATAACCAACTTAGATGGTCAACTAAATGGCTTGGGCAACGGTAGCAACATAACTCGGTAGCCAGATAACATGATCAGTCATGTTAACTTGCTACAATCATGATAACACAAGTTGACGTTTTTCCATGGTTTAAGTCTAGTGCACATATTGTTCACAGTTGGATGTGGCGTAAGCAGGTGTGTGGATGACTAGCAGTCGATGAGTAGCGGTTCGATACCCAAGTGGAATTATAATTACTTTATTTAGATCATATTTTTTGGGTGGCATATTCATGATCCAGTGCATATAGCCTACTAGAGCCAATTTGGCATATTTGTATTCTGCCATGTATTCGTATTCTGCGTATTTGTATTCGTTCTCTCCAGTTTATATCAGAAAGTTGACAAGTCAAGTTGCCACATCTGTCGAAGAAACGTGGAATGTCATCAAGGAAGCCAGTTGACATAGGAAGCCAGTTGCCTAACACCGGCTTCAACTTCTGGCTGCCAGCTAAAGGCCCCATCACATTATGGTTATGGTTATGGTTATGGTTATGGTTATTTAGCAGACGCCTTTGTCCAAAGCGACATACAAAAAAATAACAATACAAATTAAATAACAGTGAACAATTACAAAAAGGGAGAATAGCAATATTATCAATAAAACAATCAATTAAGCACTAACCTAATGAGAAATAAAAACTTGAGAATAGCAATCAAATAAGTCACTCAGTTAATTATATAATAACAATAACTATAGCATGGTAAGGCTAAATTTAAGGACAATAGCAGAATAAATGTCAAATTCTAACAATGGACAAATTATAACAAAACAATACTATTATACAAACCATAACACATAACAAACGCTCAAAAGACTAAGTGCATATTAAACAAATATGCCTTAAGACCCCTCTTGAAAGATCCAAAACTGTTGCTGGAACGGAGAGCACTGGGCAACTCATTCCACCAACACGGAACCACTGAAGAATAGGATCTACAGTTTGACCTAGCATGAATGGTTTGTCGACATAACAGACGCTCCTCAGAAGATCGCAATGGGCGGTTGGGAATGTACATCTTCATCAAAGAACTGAAGTAGCTAGGAGCAGATCCAGTCAGTGTCCTATAGGCCAGAGTGAGAGATTTAAATTTAATTCTGGCTACTATAGGGAGCCAGTGGAGAGTAACTAGGAGAGGGGTTACATGTGTCCTTTTTGGCTGATTGAAGACCAGTCGTGCTGCAGCATTCTGAATCAACTGTAGTGGTCTTAATACGCAAGCAGGTAGGCCAGCTAACAGGGAATTGCAGTAGTCCAGCTTGGAGATAACCATTGCCTGTACAAGAAGCTGAGTGGAATCTTGTGTCAGATAAGGTCTGATCTTCCTAATGTTGTACAGGGTATACCGACATGACTTTGCAATTGAGGCAACATGCTCAGAGAAAGTAAGTTGGTCATCAATTATGACACCCAAGTTACGTGCCGATCTAGTTGGAGTCAATGAGGATGAATCAAGCTGGATGTTCATCTGTTGGGGAATGGCTGTTTTTGCTGGAAACACCAAGAGCTCAGTTTTTGAAAGATTAAGCTGAAGGTGCTGATCCTTCATCCAGATTGAAATATCCTTCAGGCATGCAGAGATCCGATGGGAAACACTAGAGTCCTCAGGTGGGAAGGATAGGAAAAGTTGAGTGTCGTCCGCATAGCAATGATATTCAAATCCATGAGAGCGAATAATCCCACCTAAAGAAGTGGTGTAAATAGAGAAAAGGTGGGGCCCTAATACTGATCCTTGAGGGACTCCTGTAGTGAGGTCATGAGACTTTGATATCTGTCCCTGCCAAGACACGCTGAAAGAACGCCCTTTAAGGTAAGATTTGAACCAGTCAAGAGCTTTCCCAGAAATTCCCAGTTCATATAGTGTGGAAAGGAGAATGTCATGGTTAACCGTATCAAAGGCTGCAGATAAATCTAACAGAATTAACACTGATGACTGAGCAGAGGACTTAGCTACTCTCAATGCTTCAGTCACAGATAGAAGAGCAGTTGCGCTCACCGCTAGGTTGCTCTTGGTTGAGGTAACGTTCTACGATTTTTGTTGTGGTTACCGCTCCTATTTCTATGGTTACCACTGGGCTCCGCGCAAAAGACCATTCACTTACAGCGCGCCACGGTCAAAGTTCAACATATTTCCACTTTGACCACGATACGTGCAACAGCGGTAAAGCAGCAAAATGCCGCCGGCGCTGCGCTTTGCTGAGAGCAGCAGCAGACCCGTTTTTGCACTCTCAACCCATTGAAAGTAATGGGTTTCATAGCGCATGCCACTTGTAATGTGATGGGGCCTTAAGTTGTCCAGGTGCATTACAGCTTGTATAGCCGTGGTTACAAGACTAGCAATACCATTACTTCACTGCACTGAGTGACTGCTCTCTAAATTCTGGCTCAGTAAAAGTGAAACACTGGGATGCAGCGGCGTCACTAGGAATGCAAAGGATCAGGGTTGTAGCCCACAGCAATTTTTTTGTATGGGGGTCTGAGGGTTTTTCCCTCTTGAAAATCTTGAAAATTGGAAAGGAAGGCCATGTGTTGGGGTCCTTATCATCATATTTTAATAACAAATAAAGCTTTAAATAAAATCGTTTCACAGAGACCTCACACTCAAACAACGTTTTTCTGCCCATGACATGATGAATGCATCATTTCCAGGTGGGAACCTAATCGTTAACTGTAAATGGATTAATCCAACATAACTCCTCGTCCAATTTCCAGTTTGCATGGGATGTTTGCCTAGACCATGGGCGGCGCGTAATGGAGGCTTGGAAAGGCTAAGCCTTCCCAAATTTTATATGATGAGTGAATATTATTATAGATTATTTCAGAATGGTGCGAGAGGTTCTCACTATTGATCATCAGGCTCGCCTGCAGGAGTTTGGTGTGGATGAACTTGACTGGCCTGCACAGAGTTCTGACCTCAACCCAATAGAACACCTTTAGGATGTATTAGAGTGGATCCTGAGAGCCAGTCGCCTCGTCCAACATCAGTGTCTGACCTCACAAATGCGCTTCTGAAAGAATGGTCAAAAAATGCCATAAACACACTCCTAAACCTTGTGGAAAATCTTCAAAAGAGTTGAAGCTGTTATAGCTGCAAAGGGTGGGCCAACGTGAAAATGAACTCTATGGACCCTAAGGATGGGATGTGACTGAAGTTCATATGTGAGTAAAGGCAGGTGAGTGAACACTTTTGGCTATATAGTGTATGTATATGTAATATGTAATGAAGTAGAGAGATTGTTTTGAGCTCAGCTCGAACGGCTGGTTAATTTGTAACCTTGGTTCTCTGAGTGAAGAGACTCGTATCGAGGCCCCTTGGAGACATGTTCTGATCAGACTATCAATGATTCCACACCAGCACAGGTGCTACTGTAGATTCAATGACGGCAGGGCAGGTCGGTGTGTCTAAAAATTAATTGACAGAGAGGGGGATCATGTCCTCCCATCCTTGGGCGTTCAGCTAACATCTGTCTAAATTTCAGAGTGTCCAGAACAAAGCAGCACAACTTGTTCTTAGATGTCCATACAAAACAAATATTAACCATGTGCACTCAAACTTGAAGATATAGGACAAGAAAGTGGAAGATAGGCTGAATGCTTCCATAATCAACCTGGACAATTTTAAACAACAAAACACCACTACTATAGTCAATATAATCTCTTCTGCAAAAAGTTGTATACCCATACTCATAACACAAGGTATGCGATTTACCGTACCTAAGGCCAACTCCAACTCATTTCAACACACAGTCAGAGCAATTGCAGCATGGAACAAGTTTCCAACTTTTTAACTAAAATAAATAATAATAAATATACTGTATATATACTTTTAAAAATACATGAAAAAACACCTTAGTCAATGAGAACAGCTGTGATCTGAACAGTAGGGTGCATATTTAAGAGTAGAAGGGTTTTTTGTACATATTTTGTGTTTGAGCTTCTATATACGTATATGAATGGAGTCTTGTAAATCTAAGGTTTGGTAATCTGATGTAATGAATTTTTAACTTATTTATCATGTCTGTATTGTTGGACCCTAGGAAGAATAGCTGGGACTTATGCCCCAGCTAATGGGGATCAGCCAACCAGAGAGGCAAGTTAGGGACAGAGAAGGAGAAGCTGTTCCAGGAATAGAACAGCAAAAGCATAGATAGGCAGACCATGTCGAGGATCTCTTGAACAGACCTTCTCCATCGAACCCGGTAAATATCCAGCCAGCCAGCTGTGACCTTCCTATTGTTTGTGACATTCCATCAAAGTAAGAAATGTATAAGGCTATCAAGCAGTTGAGAAACAGGAAGTCAGCCGGGCCGGACACCATTCCTGCAGAAGTTTTAAAAGTGGATGAAGTGGCCACTGTGTAAATCCTCTTTCCTCTATTCCAAAACATCTGGGTGGAGGAAGACATTCCAGCTGAGTTGAAGGAGGGCTAGCTCATCAAGCTCCCAAATAAGGGTGACCTTAGTTCCTGCTCCAACTACAAGGGGATAAAACTGGCCTTAACCCCAGGCAAGATATTCCAAGAGTCCTCCTAAACAGGATTAAAGATGTGGTTGACCCACATCTCCGAGACCAACACGCTGGCTTCAGGAAGAGTAGATCCTGCACTGACCAGATAACAACCCTGCAGATTATCCTGGAACAGTCCTTGGAGTGGAACTCACCTCTCTATGTCAATTTGATTGACTATGAGAAGACATTTGACAGTGTGGATAGGCAGACCACCTGGAGTCTGTTCAGACACTATGGGGTACCAGATCACTAACATCATCAGGAACCCTTCTGAGGGAGTAACCTGCAGAGTGGTACATGGCCAGCAGCTTACTAATGCCTTCCAAGTGCGGACAAGGGTGAGGCAAGGATGCCTTTATCACCCTTCCTTTTCCTGTTGGCAATAGATTGGGTAATGAAGACATCGACTGCCCAGAAGAGGAATGGCATCCAATGAACTCCTTGGACACATTTGGATGACCTCGACTTTGCTGATGACTTGGCACTTCTTTCCCACACCCAGCAATAAATGCAGGAGAAGACCAATATCATTCAGCAAGTCTTGGACTCATTATACACAAAGGGAAGAGCAAGATCCACAAAGTCAACAACAACAGCACGGCCCCCATCAGGCTAGCTGGAAAAGCACTAGAGGAAGTGGAAAGCTTCACCTATCTTGGCAGTGGCATGGTGGCATGGTGATAGCCAGACTAGTCCCTCCCCACTTGGCTAGTCGACAAGTGGGGAGGGACTAGTCTGGCTATCACCATATAAAACTCAATCTTTTAAGCTTGAACATTAGTATGGGTAGGCTGCGCTTTGTTTCTACTGCACAAGAGGCATCAATGGGCATCGTTCAAATGTCTCGGTTAGCTTGGATAGTCCTTCAACCAATCTGACCAAAGATCCGGCGTGTATTTTGGATAAGCTGGTTCCTGATTGGAGCCAAAGGTTCTGGCACGGAACAGAGGAGATAGATTTGCAAGTTTCCAGCCTGAGCTACCGAGTGAAATCCAAATTCGCCGGAAGTTCAAACAGCAGCTGCAGGTGTGAAGAGGTCTGGCCTTACATGGGGACAGTGAGAGAAGTTGGCCCAGGACTAGGACGACTGGAGAGCCCTTGTTCATGGCCTATGACCGAAGTTGGGTGTTAGGCGTAAGTAAGTAAAGTAATGGGGATCCTATAAACAATAAACTACTAACTAGAAAAGCACTCAGAGAGTGCAGACCTCTGCCTGTAGTATTCTTCCTAGGTTGTCATACATTTGAACCTAAACTATTCAGATGGCCACCACGTGGCCATACCATGCCATTACACCAATAACCGAAAAACATAAACAGATCCAGAATCCCGACTGTGTCACGAATCACTCCGAAAATCTAATCGTTTCTTCTTGTGGTCATTTCTGACATTTCCTGAAAATTTCAATCTATCCATCACTTTTTGAGTTAACTTGCTAACAAACAGACAAACAAACAGACAGACAAACAAACAGACAGACAGACAAAAGCCGGTCCCCGATGAAAACATAACCTCCTTGGCGGAGGTAATAATCTATATCTCAGTGAAAAGACAAATGAAGAGCAGCAATTATTATTATTCAACCTTTGCCATTTCTTTGCTTTTATACATTTTTACAAAGAGGACCCTTATTTGTTTTACTGCAAAAACCTGTAATGTTCATTATGAACCAACGGTTGCAACAGGGTTAGTTAGTGTACAATCCCTGGAAAATGGAAATAGTGGTAGTAGAGTGTGTGGTCAGAACACCTTGTGTTGATGAGGTGACACATTTGGATATTTGTGGTTGGGGATGCTTATGACTTTGCTGGGCACATTAGTTATTCAGTGTTTAGCTGTT
Organism: Sardina pilchardus; assembly: GCF_963854185.1. NCBI lineage: Eukaryota > Metazoa > Chordata > Actinopteri > Clupeiformes > Clupeidae > Sardina > Sardina pilchardus. Next base: position 13,566,962 of record NC_085003.1, on the reverse strand, counting down.
CACCTCGCAGTATTCAGCACAAAGTACACTCCACTCCAGTGATGGGGTTGGGGGCGGGCATCAGATTATAACACTACTGTCAGAGATATTTAGGGCACAGACACAAGGCCAGTGGTGGTTTAGCTCTTGAACTGGCTAGATAGGTAAATTCCTTAAGAGAAATATCAAGGTAAGCTGAGTTTTTTTTTTTTTTTTCCTTACTCAAAAATGTTACATATAAATATAAATAAAGAAAAAACAATTCTCAATGGGGTGAAGAAAATTACATGGGTAACAGTATGAATTAAAAGCAATTTCCTGATGATCAAAAATGATCAATCAGGGTGAGCTGAAGTCATAATTAAATGTCTAGCAGTCATTTGTTCATTTTCTACTGCCCTTCATTCTACTGTTCTGTTTATCTTTTATGTTTTATTTGTTTGAGTGTTGTACTTTGTGAGCAAAGTTAACGAGAGTCAAATTCCTTGTTTGTTTAACCAAATCTGGCCAATAAAGCTGATTCTGATTTATTCTTTGATTTGTTCATGTAGTACCTAGACTATATATTTTTTTCTATTCTGCATGGGAATCACTTCAAAAGAGCCCTATGGACCATGGTTGAACTTGGCAATATACAAATTATCAAGAACATACTGTATGTTTAGAATCCTAAAAATACAGACAGAGGAACTATTTCACCTGCTGGCCTCTTGGAGGTCCGGGGCCTTTTCAGGCACTTTGAGGCAGTCAGCTATACCTTGAGATTTTTTTGTTTTTCATCTAGCTAAAAGCATCTATGCAAAAGTGGCACATATGGTTGTATTCTATAGGTCCTCCACAATAATTATATGAGAGTAAAGTGGATGTAATGAAATTACTTTTTATTATAATTCAGTGTAAACACAACTATTTTAACAAAAAAGATTTTCAAAGGTTAAAGTTCAAAGGTAAAAAAAAGACTTTTGAAGTTTGAACCTTGAAAACAACGGTGTTGGCTCCATATAAGTAAAAAGAACATTTAAAAATGTTATGTAGCTTTACTACAAATTGGAAAAAAAGTCAGACTAGTCAAATGGGTCACTTAGTGAGTGTCTCTTTCAAATGCAAATGACGTTGAATGGGCTTTTTGAATGGGCCTGCTGCAGGTGAGAGGACTGAAATCCTAGAATTTTCTTTTAGTGTTTTACAAAGTGCCATTGGTACATTCTCTTGATTAAAGGTTTCCAATGGTGTCACTTATATGTTTCTAGGACAGAAACTAGCAAAGATTGAGATGTGTGTTTGGAACAGTTTTTCAAATCCCCAGGGGGGGGGGGGGATTTTGACTCCAGAGAGTTAATAACAAAAAAAAAAAAGCATTTGAAGTATATTAAGTTAGTTGATTTGTGTCATAATTTAATAAATGTTATTTAGTTGTTGTGTTCATTTTGTTTGCAGTAGGATGTCGTCTTGGCTTCCTCCTGCACTCCCATCACCCCTCTACTTCCTGCCTCTCCTTGTCATTTCCTGTTCAGTTTGTCATGGAGGGAAGATACTAGTGGTTCCAATGGAGGGAAGCCATTGGGTGAACATGGATATCCTGATAAGGATGCTACATGACCGTGGACACTCCATCACTGTTTTACAATCTTCTAAGAGCTGGTACATCAAAGAGGACTCTGCCTACTATAACTCCATCACGGTGCCTGTTGAGAAAGGCTTCAATAAGGAATATATCAGACCAATGATTTCAAAATATTTGGAAATGAAGAGAGAGAACAGTTCCTTGATTAATTTCATTCATTTACAGGCAATAATGTCCACTTATATATACAAAATCCATGGCATCTCCAGTCACATGGCGTCCTCCATATTTGAGGACAGAGCCTTGACGCAGGGTTTAAATAAGAGTCAATTTGACATGGTTCTCACTGACCCTGCTGTCAGTGAAGGCATCTTGTTGGCTCACTACCTTAAGTTGCCCTTAGTCTACCATGTGCGGTGGGTTACCAGTACTGATGGACACCGTAGTGTCGCCCCTTCTCCGGTATCATACATACCTATCACATATTCAGGCCTTTCTGATAAAATGACCTTCTTACAAAGGGTGACAAATATGTGTTTTTACCTCTTTTATCAGTTTGAGTTGACCTTCCTAATTCAGTCCCAACACCAGGCAGTCTGTGATAACTATTTTGAACCAAAAGTCAAATTTCATGAACTTGTGCAAGCAGCTGATATTTGGCTGATGCGAGTCGATTTTTTGTTTGAGTTCCCACGCCCCACTATGCCCAACATAGTATATGTGGGAGGGCTACAGTGTAAACCAGCAAAGCCCCTTCCTCAAGACCTGGAGGACTTTGTGCAGAGCTCTGGAGAACATGGAGTCATCATCATGTCTATGGGAACATTGATTGGTGAGCTGCCAAGTGACTTGACAGAGGAAATAGCAGCCGCATTTGCTGAGTTGCCTCAGAAAGTCATATGGAGGCATTTTGGGAAAATACCATCTACCCTTGGTAACAACACCCTCCTAGTAAAGTGGATACCTCAAAATGATCTACTGGGTCATCCGAAGACCAGAGTCTTTATAGCTCATGGGGGAACAAACGGACTTCAAGAGGCCATATATCATGGCGTTCCGGTTATTGGGATTCCTATTTTTTTTGACCAGCATGACAATGTGGTGCGACTGAAGGAGAGAGGATCAGCAAAGCTTCTCATCCTTAGCACTATTAACAGAGACACGTTCCTCCGAGCTTTACAAGAGGTGCTCCATGAGCCATCCTACAAGGAGAACATGCAGAGGCTCTCCAGGATCCACCATGACCAGCCGATGAGGCCCATGGACCAAGCCCTCTACTGGATTGAGTTTGTCATGAGACACAAAGGCGCTGCTCATCTGCGCACAGAGTCCTACAAGATGCCCTGGTACTCCTACCACTCAGTGGATGTGGTAGTGTTTCTGATTACTGTGTTTTCCTGTGCACTGCTGATGCTGTTTGCCTCATGCAAATACGTTTTAGGGTTATGCTATAAACAAAAGATAAAGAGAGACTAAATACAATGTGGTTGTACTGTAGATTCTGACCTGTAGTTTATTTTTTTTTAATTTTGATGATTTTTTATCTGGATTTATGTATGGCTGATTTCAGTGAAAAGTTAATGATGACGTTGCTGAGATTTCACATGTGTGATGTGAAAAGCAACAGTAAAATAGTATCTTCAAAATATTCTTTGAAAGCAAGCATCCACATTTGGTTTAAGATTTCCCATTGGTTTGAAATGTGAACATATACAGTAGCACTTCACTTTTTCCACATTTGTTATGTTTTGCACTCATCTTAAAATGGATTCAATTAATTGTTTCTTCATCAATCTCACAATACTCACACTCCCCAAAAAAACAGGTGTTTGAAGTGTTTTGTAAATTTGTACAAAATAATAATAATAATAAAAGACTGAAGTATTCACACCCTTTGTTATGATGTAATTGCGCTCCGGTGCATCCTACTTCTACCAATGGTCCTTGAGATGCTTTTACAACTTGATGGGAGTTCGCCTATAGGAATTCATTGGACATTATTAAGAGAGGCACACATCTGGCTGAGTCCAAAAGTGAGCCCTGAGGACTAAGGACTAAAGACTCACAGACTCAGGCGCTAAGTGAGTGAGTATGTGAGGCCACATGGGTTCAGATAGGTATAAATGGGATTGGTAAATTGGCAGTGGGTGGCACAACAAGCCAAAACCACTAACTCAACATAAACAGTATTTGCAGGCCGCAAATGAAATGGCTGTGCCATTGTTGTCAAGTGAAGCCAGTATTTCAAAATGGCATGTTTCTTTAATTTCTGGCAACATAATATGGCCATTATATAATTTATTACAATAAATGTCTTGCATATAGCTTCTTACATATGCCTGTAAGCGTTGGTCATATCATTTACCTCGTACATCTACAGTAGATTGAAGCAAGTCAGCTACCCCACGATTTATTCCATTTTAATCAGCAACTCCCTCCAAAAGACTTGCCCTAAACAGTTGTGATAATAAAATGTAAAGACACTCTAACTACAAACTGACTCGGTCTTTCACTGGTTTTAATCAGCTTCTAAATGAGACAACTTCATTAGTGGTGGTAGACAGACCAACTGAAACATATCCTGAGTTTATCTTCACTTAATGGATCTGTAGCACTTCCATGTGTTTTGTTGTAATGGTCTTATTGCGCTGGACCACGTTCTGAGTTATTTGCTGTCGGGCATGACCGCTAATAGAATTTGAATTCCAATTTAACCATTCTGCTTAACAGTCCTAATTTGAAGGCAGGCAAGTCTTCAGCCTTGACGACTCGACGGAGGTTCATTTCGGGCTAACTCGTTTGCATTGCCTTTGGAGAACGGCAAAGTTTGAGGGGAAGAGAAGCAGAGAGGGGCTTATCTTGCTACTCCCTCCGGGACTAGCAAAAGTAGCCCTTCTGTCTGGCTTGGCCTGTTTTCCATTGTTTTATTTTGTTTGGGCTTTTTTTTCTTTCACCCCTTGCGCTGACTTGGATTAGGATGTAAGATAGCCATTGTTCTCTTGACAGGTGGAGTAGTAGGGCTGTATTGCAGGTAATACTCTAAGAACCTTTGACTTTAACCTTGAAGACAATGCATAATGAGTCTTACCAAGGGATTTTGATGCTGTACAGCTGTAGTTTTGCCACTGGCCATTGTATACTAATTCAGACATAAAAGCCATTTTTATATCATCTCCACACAGTGTACCGCATTAAGTCTCACCATAAAATGTACCATCGATAATTTCTAGACTGCATAATGTATATGAGCTGTATAGCACTGAGTGTTTGTATCTTAGCAAGTAAAAAGGAAGTGAAAAGGAAAGGGAAGAAGCAAAAATGTCCAGAAAACACAAATGACGAAACATTAGCTTTTGCCATCAGGCAAAGAGGGAGAGGGACCTAATAGAGTTCTTAATTAGTTGAGCTTGTGGGAAGGCAAAGTGGCTTATCAGGGCACTAACAAGTACATGACCACTGGGTCCATGAAAAGCCCTTTGAAATATCATTTTCAAACACTTGATATCACACGCTCACAAAATGGAGCTGTTGCTCAATAGGAGGTCGAATTAAACTGAATGTGGATGGCTTGGGACATGAACGAATTATATGCCTTAAAAACGGCTTATTATGAATTTGATGAGAACCGTTGGAGGGGATTTTCAGTTACCCATTCTGTTCAAGAATATCACTGTTATTGAGGTCTGAGTGTAGAGATAATTATGAAAAGCTTCAGATCTGTGTAGGACAAAAGGAGGGGACAGGGATAGAGGTGGTCAGCTAGTCCTGTCCAGCACAAAACTAGCTTGATGTTCCACTGAAAATATATGGATTTTGTTTGGTAATCTACAGTATATTTGAGTTCATAGCCTGTAGTGTAATGTTCTACATTGTATTGCCAATTTGCATCATAAATAACAGTTTAATCAGACAGTTTGGTGAGCGTTGCATATGGAAACCTGTGATTAATGGCTGTTTATAGGTCTGGGTCTTTTATACAGTGGACAGGGATGCAGGGATTGCCCTGGACATTACTCTTCTCATGTTTGTTGTCAAGGGCTATACATTGGCCTTCACAGGAGCAGGAGGCCTCTATAAGCATACAGGAAATCATCCTGTGTATCCAGGTTAAGAGGCATGCACAGGAAAGGGAATTTAGCCCATGACCAGCTGTGTGAGTATGACAGATGCAGCACACTGATGATGATGGAGGAGAAAAAGACACAAAGGTTACAGGAAGCCTCTGAAGGGACCTCACCAAGAGAGACCAACAGGCTTTGAACTCCGTCTAAAAAGTACCTAGAATAAACCAAAAAAAAGAGGTCAGGGATGACTATGAGATTGTTGGAAGGGACTTGTTTTGTTGTTTGCATTTTCAGAAATTGTTGCGTTCACTGATACATAACTATGTTATATTATTTGGTTTGCAGAAATCAGTGATAGTGTCAGTGTCTTTATTTTACAAGTTTAAAGCACAATTGGGGTAGTCCACCTACAGAGACAGTAGGTCATCTGTTGAGATTCAAGTTTATTATGTAAAACTGTTGTTTAACAATTGCTAAACATCACCTTAACCAAACTCAACCTCAAACCTTAACATTGACCATACATTTCTTAACGTGTCATCGGATAATGTACTAATAATCTGACTAGATACTCTAAAGGGGAGTGTGTACTGTTCACATTATGCACTCAAAATAGAGGTGAAGCGTACAAATATGCGTTCCTGCACTTCTAACGGCCCTAATTCACTATTGTATATCTGAGCCAATGCTTGTGTAGATAATTGTGGTAGGCCTAATGTAGTTTCAAGCCAGTTAGCAAATGGCAAAATACTCTCCTACAGTCAACATAGTGAACAAAGACAAGGACGCTGTGCATTGGAAAAATGACTCTCAGACAACTGGTCTGCCAAAACCATGAACTTCACTGTAATAAGGCAACTGCTTTTTCATGGTTATTTGCTGATAATAACAAGCATTCTAGCGCACACTAACACAAAGTGAATTGCCTGGCACAGAACACTGCACTTCCATTACAATGGATTTCAATTCGTAGCTAAACAGATGGAGAGAACATACTGTAAGTAATTTAAAGTGGACAGACTCACAATCAAAATAATAACTTGGTAATAGCCCACAACAGCTGCAAAAGAGTGGGTCAGCATTTGAAATCACAGTGAATAACAGCTATGGCAAATCCACTCTTTCCTTCCATCTAAAAAGCTTGCACTTCTTACTGACGTTGCAATATTTTGGATAAAAAAGCAGATTACATGGATTACATTAACAGGTCTAGATAACACTTCTGCAAGCAATGGCTGCCTGAGGCAAAATACAGTGGACCTCAATTGAATACAAACGCAAGCAAGGACTACATAAGAGTAAGACTAAATACAGCGGTCCCATTAGTTTAAAATGGTGACTGTATTATGTGGGTGTCTGTGTACATGTCAACACATGGACAGAGACAGAAAAGGAAAAGACAAGGCAGGTAGAGGGGTATACAAAGTGTTGACAGAGATAGAGAGAGAGCACCCTAATCCTTAGTTTTTACTGCTGTTAATTCTATATCCTATATTATTTCAATGGTCTTGTTATGTGTTATGGTATGTTACTCTCAACACTGACCTTGACTAACTCTACTCATACAGTCATGGATGGGCAGTACTTATGATACATGTGTTTAAAATATGTTTTTGAAATACAAAATAGTGTTTTGTCATTGAATTTCATTGGGTTGAAGAAAATGGGTGTGTATCAAATGCATATCAAACAACTTTATAGGTGTATATTTTTGTAGTGTAAAAAATACTGGCAAATATTTTTTACAAAACAAAAAACAAAAGTGCAAACCAATGAATGTAGCCTCCAACTCATGCTGACTTAATAATTTAAAAACACTTGCCTAACCCTAGCACTGCCTTGAAGGAGATGGCGACGTCCCTAAAGACTGGTTTGAAGCCGTTATTTTAAGGTAATAGAAGTGTATTGGGTTGCTTTAAACCCACATTATGTGGCACTCAATAGGTTTGTTGGTTAGTTTGTTTGTACCACTTGAGTGCAGTTGTGACTTTTTGAGTGCATCTCTGATACAGTATTTAGGCTATGAGATGTAACAGACGAGTCAGCATAGATCTGTTGACTGTTTGCAGATGTCTCGTAGGCAGAGGAAAGCTGTTGCTCTCAAATGCTGTCCACTTCATCAACAGAGTCGAGATGGTAGTGATTAAGGAATAGATTAGATAGGCAGAAGGTTTGCAAAGTGATTTCATGCTCCCTTTGAAGAGTATGGTTATATACAGTATTTTATTTTGATACATGGCGTGGTTACTGCATTTTGTAAGTTATTTTGATACACTTAAAATCAGGGTATTTGATGTTTTATTTGAAAATACATTCTGACGTATTTTTGCCGATCCCTGGCCTGCATATAGTCATACTACTTTTAATTTGGGAGAGAAAGAGAGAGAGCCGGCAGGACTAAGACTGCAAGACTGCATGCCTAATGATTGCCTAAGATACCCCACCACCTCCTCGCCCCCACCACATCTCTCCCACCCCTCCCCCTCCATTGGGGGTTGGGGGGAGGGGGCTACAATTCTCTCGCCGTGCCCATCATATGCCTTGGTACCCCAACAAAACAGCAGGGGTGCGTACACAAACACAACTGATCCTCCTGAACAAGAGTGCTTCCTCTCGGCACGGGAGCGCAGCGCCGATACTAGCCTTCCCACGGTGCCTCCCAAACCTCCTGTGCGGAGCAATCCTGACTTTGCTGCTCTTGCCTTGACAAAACCCATGTGCGTGTGTGTGGTAAAAAAAAGGTGAAATCTCGGGCACCTGACTATTGGGCATGGGTAATATGCCATGGTAACCATATGGCGCCATCAGATGTCTGCAAATCTGAGGGCACCTCCTCCCCACCCCCCACCCCCACCCCCATGAGTTCCCTTTCATTTCTCGGCTAGAAGTGCACCACTCAGTCTGCACTCAAAGTGTCAAAGCCTGGTTTCAATACAATACATAGTGCTGAAAAGAATGCATTGAATGCATTGTGGTTTTAGTCATTAGGACACATGGCAACTTTCAAAGGAGCAGACAGATTGAATGGAGTTAGATTCAAAGATGTTGCAAGGATGTTGTTGAGCAGTTGTTATTGTTTTGTGCTTGCATCAGTCTCTTTCACTCTTTCTGTCTCTCGTTCTTCCTTTTCTTCAGCGCTCATTGTAACATTCCTCCGGCCAATAAAAACCTTTATCGAAGTGGCCTTCGCTTGACCAGACGGGCGTCCAGTCTCTGCTCTGCTGAGGAACACTCTCTCCAGACAGTTGTAAATTCCAATAAGAGGCTCGGGCCAAAGCGAACGCGACTGAGTCCCTCCCCTGTTTGCTGAGAGGGCCAGCTCCATTCTCCAGGCCTTCCCTTTCCATTACCAACTCTCCCTAGTGCCTAATGGCCTAGTCCTTCTCTCTCTCTCTCTCTCCCTCTCTCTCTATTTTTCTCTCTCTCTCTCTGCTGGGTAAATGTTTACCCTACCATGAGAAAATACAAGGATTGGCCACAAACGCGGATGCACCGAACCGGCTACAGAGCAAAGATAATGAGAGGCCATTACCCAGAGTTCCCTGCATGAGGGGGTCGGCTGAGCGGACATCGGGAGAGATCGAGAGAGAGAGGCATTATGGGTGGAGACCCCAACGCAGTCGGCTGTGAGGATTTTCCGCTGCTCTGTGGAGAGGTTCACGAGATGACGCGGGGTGTGGTGGTGGTGGTGGTGGGGGGGGTGGGGGGGTTATAGGAGTAGAGGATGGGTTTTCCAACATCAGGCGCTTTCGAAAAACCCCGTCCGCTAAAATATTTGAACAGCCTATTCAAACACCTCGTGGATGGGGAGCAGAGGCCGACAGCCAGGGAGCAGTTGCTGAGAATGGGTGATGAACACATGGCATAGACTCTGAGGCGGTCTGGAGCCACCGTGCTGCCAGGGTGGCTTTGATATACCCGGCGACTTATTGATAATTTATTGTATCATCTGTTTTCCCCTCCCGAGCGCACGCCAAGAAAAGTGGACCGGCACTTCTTATCAGGAGCCAGTGGTACAATTCACTCCGTCATGGGACAGGACAGAACAAAAGCAGATCAGATATTTGCATCCACAGATGGGAGTTTGAATCGCGTCTGTCTCCCTCGCTTGTGGCTGCTTGCTGCTGCTTCCCACGGCTCGCACAAGGGGCCTGAGTTGAGTGCGCGCACTCTCCTTTCTCCCCCTCAGCCATTATTCTGATTAGCTTGATCCTCCGAGCAAGTCCTCGCCTCGCCTTGCCTCGCCTCGCCTAGCCCGACCGACATCTCATTGCTATGTTAATGATTCAGCACGTAGTTTTATATGAGCCCCTGGTTCTCTCTCTTTGAGAGAGCCCTGGTCATGTTGCAGCGAGGCAGCAGTAGAAGTTCTTCATCATTTCAACTCTCCCTCAACTCAGCCGTTAAAATGGAGTTAATCACAGGCATACACACACACACACACACACACGCGCGCGCGCTTGTGCCGTCTCTCTCTCTCCACCAACACCGCTGTAGAACAGGGTTCTTTAATGACTTCATCTCCGACTGGATCACAGTGTTTTCACAATCATCACAAGTCTGCCCATCTAGAGAATGGGGTAGTGTCTGGTGCCGGGACCGCGCGGCCATATACGAGAACATGCTTTTATCTCAATAATTCATAGGCTCCGAGGGATGCTGAATAATTGAACTGAAGTTGGAGGCTTTTCAGTGCTGTAGAGCTTTGCATGTGGCTGAAGGATCCTTGGGACTGAATGCCTTGCTTATAACAGAGGGAGTGCGACAGAGACAGAGACAGAGAGAGAGGGAGAGAGAGAGAGAGAGAGATGTGGGGAAACATAGTGCTAAGCTGTGTTTCTGTTTTCACTGCTCGCTCATTGATCAATTATTCAGCTTGGCCCTCTGACTGTGACCTGTGCTCTGAGGGGAAAGCCTCCATCTTCCTGGTTTTAAGAGGACAGCCCAACAGTTGCACACACATAAACAAGTGCCGTGCCACCCCTCACCCCACCCCCATATCATTGAACTGTATTTTATGCCTCTTTAGAGCATGGCCTTTTCTCACAGAGAGTCACTCTCAAGCCCCCCCCCCCCCCCCCCCCCCCCCCCCCCACACACCACCCACACCACTCGCAATTCTTGAAAAAAAAAAAAACCCTCCAGAGTGGTGAAGGCTGTCAGCACAAAAATGACAGTGGGCGTCTTTCAAGTGATGAAGGATATTGGGATAAAAGGGTGGCCAACGTGGAGAAATGAAGTCTCAAATGAAGAGCTGAGTCCACTCTGTAGGAGCTAGCTACTGTATGCGGGAGTCTTCTTCCTCCTCCTCCTCCTCCTCTTCCTCCTCTCCTTCCTCTCCCTCCTTGTCTAAGGGGCTGTTGCTCTGCTCACCCCAAGGTTCTGCTTCATCACATGGGCAGGCCGAACGCCGAGCCAGCTCCTCTTTTCATCAAAGGCAGCACAACGGGCAGAGAGAGAGAGAGAGAGAAAGAGAGGGGAAAAAGAGAGAGGGGGAGAGAGAGAGGAAAAAGATGATGAGAAAGAAAAAAAAAATGCTCGCTGACTCTGATCTCTGCTTGTTAAGGCGCAGTGAGTGCCTAATTAACACAAAGGAAAATAGCGAGCTAAAACGAGGGAAGCTCTCTGTACCTGGAGAGCAAAGGAATTCAGGAGGAAGAGAAGAGGGGAGAGAAAGAGAGCGAGAGAGGAGGAGGGGGGGGGTATGCAGAGTAGTCGAGAGGGAAGTTTAAAAGGCATGCAGATGTGCTAAGGGTGGATTTAGCCTGGGCACTCTCTCCAAATACATTGGCCCACCGAGGCCATTGATTGTTATTCCTCTGATCTTGGGGTGCATCAAAGCTCATAAAAGGGGCATACTTCAGACAAAGTAAGCACTGTACCAATAAAGGCATCAAAAAGAGAGATAGAGTTCAAGGCGAAATTCTATAGCAACTTTTTCTTTTTAACCCAAGCGCAGGATAAAATCAGGACCATCTATCTGTTTACATCTCACACCAGTGTTACTTCCAACTAACACTCTTTATTTAATGAGCGCACTACTGGTGAACCGACCGTTACTTCCTGTGGTTGAGAGTGAACTGTGAGTCATCCGAGGCTCTGACCAGGGCTCACGTCTATTCAGGAGATCAGTGAAGCCAGAGGAGGAAAACTGAGACCATTTGTTATGCTCAAACCAGCCCTGAGGGATTAGGCCGACTCCAATTGTGGCTGAAACCGCGCTGCCCGAAAACTTGACTGGGAGGGGGCAGTGATGGGGGTTGGTTGGGGGGGGGGGATTGGTGGCAGGATGAGGGTTGGTTGGGGGGGGAGGGGGGGATTGGTGGCAGGATGGGGGTGAACTGCCACCCCCGCATCTGAATATCCCGACACGCAACCATTTAGAGGTCAAGCCGAGCCTTTTGTCTCGGTGTGATTTATGGCGTGTTTCCTTACCTCCGGCTTTCTGAGGGAACGCGTGTCACACGGCGCTGCCTTGTTACCATCTGATGGCCTTTGATGGATGGATGTGATGCCACGCTCAGCACCCTGACACTGGGCTGGAGGTGCAGCTGATGGAGCCGTTTAATCTTCATCCGCACCACCTCATCCGCACCACCTCTCTCTCTCTCTCTCTCCCACTCTCCCCAAGGTTTGTGTTGTTTTCCTGTATTGATTAAAATCGGGTAGCCTTCTCTTTTTCCGCGTGCCGGTCCACGGGGGAGGATGAGGGGAGGAAAAAAAAGTCTTTCATGAGGAGGAGACGCGCTGGGATAATTCGGGGAGGATACACTTGCCAATTCCCATTGTTTTGAGACGCTTCGCTGTCGACTTGTTTGGCTGAAGCCAGAGCCAAGGACTCGAGTTCTGCTTTTAATTAAGCGAGTCTGAGGAAACCTGCGGATGGCGCTGATGGGAGATGATAGCACTAATCTCCACCACAAATTAGCAACCCAGGACTGGGAAAAGGCGATAAAAATCGCACGTTCTTTAACATAAACACACGGCTCCATTAGGCGACATTGGAGTTCAGCGACTCACTTCCGCACGAAAATGAGTCCCCGAACAGCAATGCAGGCTCAATGGGCCGATCCGTGGAGATGGAGTTATTTACTTCTTAGCTTTCCCCTCACTATCTCCAGCAGAGAAAAAACCCAAACAACAGCAGCAACAACAACAAACAAACAAGCCGTGCACTGTAACAGATCCTCATAGAGACGGTGGATGTGGCTATGTTCTACAAAGGTAAGGAGGCAGCAACCACTTAATTTGTGATTAGGGCTTTATTCTAAGGTGTGTTTATCCTCAGAGGAATTCATTATATCCAGAGGCGGCTTGATTTTTTTTCCTCTCTCCTCTCCCCTCCTCTCCCCTCCTCTCCTCGCCCCTCGTCTGAGGCTCATTCCTCCTGTGTGGTGATTTAATGCAATTCTCCTGGTGATAAAGAACTGAAGTGCATGACCACAAATACGCTGAATAAATTATCTTCTCCTTCTCCCCCCTCCCGCATTCTGCTTCATCCCAGGAAGGTTATTCTATCATGTAAATTACTATGTGCTTACACATATTTTTCAGCTTCCTTCTCTCTCTCTCTCTCTCTCTCTCTCTCTCTCTCTCTCTCTCTCTCTCTCTCTCTCTCTCTCTCTCTCTCTCTCTCTCTCTCTCTCTTTATGACTAACGCTAAATTATTTCCGGGGGAAAATCTAGATATGTGAATAGTTATGTTTGAAACTGAGAACATTGTTCATAGTGAAAAGAATGACCAGGGCCTAAGGCGTTGAATTTATCGTGCAGTAAATTGAATTCAAAATACATCTAATCCATGGCAAGAGATCTGTCAGCATAATACATTAAGAAATGCATGCAATGTAACTGAAATACCATAAATTCAGTTTTTTTAAGCCTTTTTATCATTTTTTATCAGTTACTTCAGTCTTTCATAGAGGATATTGCTGGTGTTTCAACACCAATTGTAAGCAAGGATAACACAGGAAATAATATTAGTTTCTTTCTATAAATCCCCTATTCTGACGGGAGAGCGGTGAGTGGGAGTGTGGCGCACCTGAGCGCGTGCTTTCCCTGCGTCTGCAGTCTGCGGCTTCTCCTCTCCTCTCCTCTCCTCTCCTCTCCTCTTCTCTCCTCTCCATCATGCAGCCGCTCCGCTGGAGGATTGGTTTTTAAAGAGCCGCCTGGAGCCGCGCGGCGCCATCTGTGGTGGCGGAGGGGAGACAACTGTTGCTTATTAAATTAGCCAACTCCATCATTCTGATGCATCAGCAGCCGAGGAGCCCGGGCTCGCCGTGACCTTTCCCTCTGTCACTTCCAACACCCCCCCCCCCTCTCCTCTCTCTCTCCCCCCCCCCCCCCTCTCTCTCTCTCTCTCTCTCTCTCTCTCTCTCTCTCTTTTTACCTGCACTAATATAGATGCAAACTCAACTAGGTCAAGCACCAGGTATTAAATCTTTCTCTCTGGCCCAGCGTGGTGTGGCACGGTGCAGGGCGAGGCGAGGCGACGCGGTGGCATTTGCCCAGACAGACAGACAGCCCCACCCCTCAGCCCTGGCACTGTCGGCGCGGTGCGATGATGGGCGGGCGGAGGATGGCGGGGTAAGGGGTGGGGTTGGTGGGGGTGGTGGGATGGAGGCGATCAGGTGATCAGGCTCAAGGCGGTGGCCGTGCCGTCGTCATGGCGCCCACGGCCCGCGGGCCGAGGACAGCCTGGCTCCTGCCGAAGGGGCTGTGCCACCCGCGAGGAGGCCAGTTGGCTGCTGGTGGCACCTTGTGCCTCCACAAACGGCTGCCATGAGAGTCCAGGTTGAAGGTGTATTGGGAGGCCTGGGAGAGAATGGCCAGATCAAATTGGATTCAGTTTCAATTTAGCTATATTTGCACAGGGCTTTCACAATGGACTTGGACAGAGAGGTGATTCAGAGAATGAGATCAGTAAGTGGTTACATGTGGTAAAAATAAAATGAATTTATAAGATGATATTTCTTCTTTCAAGTTAGATTAGAGAGTGTCACACTAATGGATGAGCAAGTCAGTGACTTTGAATGTGTTGGTTATTGTAGTTATTGATTAGATTTAATGGCTACATGTGCCTTTATGTGTGTGTATGTGTGTGTGTGTGTGTGTTTTCTGTATGGATATGTGTGTGTGTGAGCGAGAGAGTGCATATGCGAGTGGACGTGTTCAGAGCAAATCAATACAGCAAGGTCAAAGCTGAAGTGATGTGCTTGATTCATAGACTGGCGTGTGATGAACTGTGGTTTCCATGTGGATATAATATACGAGAAATCCCAAATCCACGCATATCCAAATAAAACCATAAACCGATACAGCCTGCCTCCCTATAAATCACGGACTCTGCTTCTCCTGGTCTGGGCTGGGCGTCTGCTTGTACAATATTTACAGTGGAGTGCAGTGGCGGTGACATGATCGAAAGGGACATGTGCTGAGACAGTTTTTTTTATGCATCGCTTTTAAGATCTGTCTTTTTCACAGCACTGACGGAATGTTCCATGCGTAGCGTCCGCGGGGGTGCTGCGGTGGAATATTCTGTGATCCGGGCCTGTTTCACCCTTGACATCCCTGCTCCACGACCTTAGCATTAGCATGGCTCGCTCGGCCTGGCGCACACCTGCGACCCATACATTCTTTTCCTTTGAGCTCTCCCGCTTACGTAAGTGCCATAACAGGCCCCTGGGTGCTATGAGGTAATGCTCGCTGAAAGCAGAGCGGCCTTACTTGAGTCGTGGCCTTTGCTGCTGCCGTCCCTCTCTCTCTCTCTCTCTCTCTCTCACTCACTCCCTCTCTCTCTCACTCCCCCTCTCTCTCCTCTCCCTCTCCCTTTCTCTCTCCCTCTCTCTGAAACAAGACAGGTCTGCAGTAGCCCCACAGGACGGCCTCAACACACAGCCTCTGCAGAGAAGTAGTTCTGACCTACTGACTTCCAGCTGTATACTAATGCACTGTTTCAGAAGTATACTAATGCACTGTTTCAGATGTATACTAATCCAGCTGTATACTAGGTAATACACTGTTTCAAGATAATTACTGTTTCCATACGACAAAAAAAGTTCTGCTCATTGTAAAATGACCGCAAACTGTAAAGAGGCTAGTGATGCAAATTAATGAATGAAAATGAGTGAAATGAATGAGAGTGACCAATATTAAGTTGCAAATAGCTGAACGGGGTCTTGGTCATTTTGCTGTAATAAATTGTGAAATATTATAAATAATAAAACATATTGTTTATTTTTTTTGTAATGCAATTTATTTGTATTGATTGTTGGATTTTGGCTAATTAGCAGTTATCAGTATCATATGTTTAAGTATATTTCAGTTGAACTATTAGAGTGCACGCCAGTAGCTTCTGTATAGTGAGTCTGTATGCATTCTGCTGTTCCCAATGAACATGCCGAAGGCAAAGAATAAAAGAGAATTTGGAATAACTGCCATCAATACATCACAGTCCTTTCCCTTTAGAGTTACTAAGGAATCTTTGAAATATTGAGATGACACAAACAAGATGTGTCAAGTGCTACATATTCTACTGGGCCATGCAGCAGTGTGTGGGTATGAGTGTGTGTGTGTGTGTGTGTGTGTGTGTGTGTGTTTTCAACCATATAAGTGTATGTATGTGTGTGTGTGGTCATGCATGATCATATGTGAGCATCATTTTATGTGTCTGCGCAATGACATGATGTGTATGTCTGGAGTATGTTTTCAGCATGTGCATGCATTTTAGAGTGTATTTGTGTGTGTGTGTGTGTGTGTGTGTGTGTGTGCGTGTGCGTGTGCGTGTGTGTGTGTGTGTGTGTGTGTGTGTGTGTGTTGTCATGGGGGTTTTGAAATTAACAGAGGCGCCAATGCTTACAGATTGTTGGGAGACTGAACATGCAGCAGAAGTGTGTGCCGGGGGCTCTAGGGCAGCGATTGATAAATACACCTGTATGCTTGTGGATGAGAGTAGGCATGTGTGTGTGTGTGTGTGCTTGTGTGTGTGTGTATGCGTGTGTCCGTGCGCGCGTGAGTGCGTGTGTGTGTGCGTGTGTGTTCGTGCGTGTGTGCGTGTGCATGTGTGTGTGCGTGTGTGTGTGTAGCAGGCGAGCCCTGGCCGCGTGCAGATAAATGGGCCCCGGCCGCGCTCTGACTGAGTGGCGAGGCCACCTCTGGGCTTCTCCAGCCGTGTGGATAGATCTCCAGCCGTGTCCTGTGCAGCCTGGAACAGAGCGGCGGGACCTGAGGGCCAGCTGAATGAGGCGCAGAGCACACTAAGTTTCCCATCAAAATTTCCATAATTCATTTCCACGCAACCCCCCCTCCGCACAACCACCCACCCAACCCCCCTTTTCCTTGAGAGCGTCCTATAGAGGATGGTAGGAGGGGTGCTGGGACTAAATATCTATCTCTTCCTCCCCACAACCCCACCCAGACACACACACACACACACACACACACACACACACACACACATTCATTCACACAGACGCTGTCTCCATCCAACCCAGTATGAAAGAGAGGCTCTGGCTCAAGCCATTGAGCATGGGGGGAAAGCAAATGCTGGGGGGAAAAATCATTGGTTACAAGTGGAGTAAAAGAAATCAATCACTCCACTAAACTACAAGGTTCTCAATGATTCTCCAAGTGGTACAATTCTTTGTTAAGGAAGATGCCTCGGTCTGCATTGAGGAATATCAGTTGTGATGCAACGGTGTGCAGTTCAAAGCAATTTCCTCTCAGACATTTCACTCATCAATAAATAAAGTGGATTCTCACCCCGGTGAGCCTTTTGAATCGGAGCTGGATGACTCGGGGTGTTCGAAAGCAATGTAGCCATTCCCTTTGCCTTTATGCTTAAATGCTTCCCAGCAGTTTGTTTTTTTCATGTGTTTTGAGCAACTGCTCGCAAAAAGGCTCCTTGTTCACATCCAAATGGGTCCCTCTTGGCTTAGCAAAACAGATAGAACTTTTTGATCACCCCCAATCTCCCTTCCCCCCAAAAAAAATCCAACATGCTGACTGTTTCCTGAAAAGAAAAAAATATTTTAGAAGAGAAAGGTTCGCTATATCCTGCATGCTCCCATGAAGTACACACACACACACACACACACACACAGAGACGCACACACACACACACACACACACACACACACACACACCCTGCACAGCATGTTGCTATGGTGATGTGATTAAAGTTTAACTTCTCTCCAACCAAGAGTTTTTTGATCCTCTTCTGTCGACAGTGTTTTCTACCATTAAATTGCTTGCGCTTTCTTTAAACGTAATTCATTTTACATTGTATGTTGTATTGGCACCCACAGCAACAGATTACAGTGTGACATGAACAGCTTGAATGATGCACGTACCGGAAAACAACTATGGGAGGTAAATCTGGAATCTTCCCTAATCATGACCCTGCAGCCAATGAGTCATTTTATGGCTCTATGTGTGGACTATAGCAATGGCTGGGACGCCAGGTGCTTGTAAAGATGTGGAGCATTTTTCCCTGTGGTGTGATGAATTGGTTTACATAAAGAGGGTATTCATCCAAAAAACTACATTATGCTTTACGTGTCTCCCAGGCCAGACAGAGCAGAGGCAAAGCAGGCGAGAGAGAGAGAGAGAGGGAGCGGGATGGAGAGAGAGAGAGAGAGTGCAGGATGGAGAGAGAGTGAGAGAGCATGAAAGAGGCAGGCAAGAGAGAGAGAGAGAGCTTGAGAGGGGCAGACAGACAGAGAGAGAGAGAGGGGCAGACAGAGAGAGAGAGAGAGAAGAGAGTGAGAGAAAGTGCTCTTCTGTTTATCAATCAGCATCTAACGCATCATTAGTGGCATGGCTCTGACAGGGCATATTATGTTTGTGTTTGTCTGCGTTTGTTCCCGCGGTGCATTTGTTGTCCCTCGGCTTGTTCCGAGAGGCCAGCTGCTTAAGAAGCAGATTAGTTTGTGACGAGGCCGCATGATGCATGGCGCTAATACGGGCCTATTACGGCGGAGCCGGCCTTGCATATGGAACAGTACATCAAACTCAGTCCATCACTCCTGCTTAACGCCGCCGAGTGACGGAGAGAGAGGAGACACAGACAAGCGCCTCGCCATCAGCTCCTTGCTTGGCTCCATAAAATATTTGGGTCTGCAGCTGAGTCACACTCAAAGAGAGGGGAGCACAAACACATAAATCCCCCCATCATCATCACACACAAACACACACACACACACATGCACAACACACACACGCACAAACACAAATCTACAGAAGATTATGTTAGATCAATGAATCAATTATTTAAAGGCATAACACAGTGCAGCAGGGACAATCCAAATCAGTCATGGAGCACATACTACAACTGTTCCTCTTATTTTGACTCTAACATTTTTTTGTCAAGTTCTTTTCCATTGTTTTTTTTGTTTCTTTTTCAGCAATTTTTTGTTGATGCTTCCCTGGACATCGGGGCACATGCAACTTGGTGGGGATGTACTGTAGCCCCACTAATAAGAAAAAGAAGCTCCTTCTGCCTGCTGGCTCCCCCAAAGCTGGGTAGGTTGGAAGCACTTTTTGCTTGAATAACTCAAGAAGCATTGTTGTGCCCAATGCCCCACCCAACCCATGACCAAACATCAATGCAAAAATCTTGCCATGAGAAACACACAACATTTGACATGTAACAACCTCTGGACATGCACCAATATTTGTGAAATTCCGTCCATTGGGGCACTGCAATTTATGAATTTCTATATTTCTATATTTCTATACGTCTCTTGAGTCACTGTCAAGAACCACCTGGCTTGATATCCCCATCTACAGGCAGACGGATAGATAGACAAAGAACAAACAGCAGTTACACAGATGCGCACATACATACACACACATGCACACACACACACACACACGCACTCACACAGAAGACCACAGAGAGAAATTGATAAAAAAAAGGATGATTTATCTGTCAAGAGCACACGCAAGATTGAGCGGCTGTCATATTATGTACCGCTACATGGTATATCTAGTTTTATCCTTTGCCGATTTTAGGAAAATTACAAGGATGAGCACAACCAAAAGTTTGGAGCTTGGAGCCTCAGACCGGCCACCACCGCTCAGAGATGAGAAGTTGGGAATGGAGGCAGGAGGGAGGAGGGAGGGGGGGCCGGGGGGGTGGGAGAGGAGGAAGACCAATCCTCCGAGGGAGGTTTTTGCCTGAGGTAAGACACAGGTGGCTGGTGCCCGGCAGCAGGGTCACAGTAAAGATTTATATTATGTACGCGAGCGAGGAGCAAGAAGAAAAATGGCCGTCCGCCGTCGCGTCTCAGTGAAGCGAGCGAAACAGCTGTTAGCCGCGCGGAAGAAGTGGTCAGGTAAGACAGGCCTGGAAATAATAATCACAGGCCCATCTGCTGACCTGGGACTGCGGCGCCCCAGGGCTGCTCGCACAGACCCTCCGTATGGAGCCCCAACCCCGGCTACTCCTCCAGCTCCACAGAGAGGAGGCGGCCGCGAGCTGCTGACACGGCCACATGCTCCCATTCTGCGCTCAACTCTCCCCCCCCCCCCCCCCTCTCTCTCTCTCTCTCTCTTTTTTTTTTCTGTTCCTCTATCCCTCTTTTTCTGTTTCTCTCTCTATCCCTCTTTTTCTGTCCCCCTCTCTATATATCTCTTCACCTCTCTTTCTCTCTTGTTTTTACTCTCTCTATCGTTTGTTTTCTCTCTCCATCGCTGTTTTTCCTCCAGCAACTTTTCCCCTCTTCTACCCTCTCTCTTTTTTTTACACAGTACTTTGTCTTGTCTTCCTCACCATCGCCACTCTCATTCACCCTTTCTCTCTATCCTGCCTTTTCTCAACTGAATCCTATCTTTTGTATCTTTTTTGGGCATCTTTCAATGTCCATCTATGTACATATCAAGGTCCCATTTCAAGTTGTTATTGTGGTTTACCAGGTGGTCTGAGTAGAACAACTCAAAAAAGCTACTGGCCCAATTCCCATGAAACTTGGTCAAAACTCAAAAGGACCAAGGAAGTTCCGATCACATTTTGGAGTGTATTTGCCACATTTAAATCAACTTTTGCTAATGTTGTGGAATATGACATATGTCTTGATGGTGGTCCGTGATTTCTGAGTGCCCTTCAAGTTAAGATAAGCTCTCTATTGGACTCTTTCTCTCACCTGCTCTCTCTCTCTCCTGCTCTAGCATGTAACAGAAATGAACACATCTCTCTGCAATCTCACTTAAATATCTGATGAGTCAAAACAAATGCATCACCTTACAGGAATTGCATTACTTCTAAGTTGATCAGATATTTGATCTTCTGTAATATTAATTTGAACAGTTAACATGATATCAAAAATACAGGCCCTGCAGTGGGAAATCAATGCAAGAAAAGTCAGTTCATTTCTTATTACAGAGATTCAAATGATGCTTTCAATACTTCATATACCCTGCTGTATGTTTGATGACAGACTCAATCCTACCTGTGTTGCACACATTTCTGAAGAGATGCTCTGCCAATCTTCGGCTGTCTTTGCTGGAGGGATTGAGTTGCTCTATCTTTGTCTTTAAAATACCCCAAAGGTGTTCTATGGGATTCAACTCAGGAAGCAAACTTGTTGGCAAGGTAACAGTTTTTATTTGTCTTCTATGGAAACTTGTTATTTTGGCAATGTGGTTTGGATAGCTATCAGGCTGAAATATCTCTCTTCTGCCAAGCTCCAGGAGACTAGAAGTCATCTTGTCCATCTGTAGTTTCTGCGTCCATAGGCTTTCACAGTAGCATCTATAAATGTAACACCCCCAAAACCTTTTCGACTCATTAAGCCCCCTACCATCACACTCCCACCTCCATTCTTCGCCGTTGTGACGAGGCATTTACATGCTGGACCCCATCTGAGCCAAACACAAGATCTAAATCTCATCTCAGTAAGGAAAGTGATGCAATCATCAAGACTTTCATGTTCGTTAGCAAAGTTTGATCTTTCAGTTGTGCACCAAGGAGCAAGCAAAGTGCCCCCC
This sequence comes from Sardina pilchardus, assembly GCF_963854185.1. Lineage (NCBI taxonomy): Eukaryota > Metazoa > Chordata > Actinopteri > Clupeiformes > Clupeidae > Sardina > Sardina pilchardus. Next base: position 13,545,368 of record NC_085003.1, on the reverse strand, counting down.
CCCCCTTTTTACCCCCCTGGACACCATCCATAGAGATTGGCCTTGCAGTGTCCTTTGCACTGTCTGAGCTGTCACAAAAGCTCTAATTTCAATTGATGACCCCTGTGCCAAGTTTGAAACACTTCCCGGTTTGTTTTTAAGACCTCGACTATCCAAGGGGTGCACGGTGTGTGGTGACTGGGGCCCTGCTTAGTGGTACTACACTACTGCACCGATCACTTATGCAAAATCTGTACTATAGATTTATAGTTGGCCACATGAGGAAGTACTATACTTTTAATGTCTGCAATAGACTCAATATCTCATCCGTGCACAGAAGAAGTCTAGTGATATTTAATGGCCCTTGCACTGTGCACAGGAGTATACTCTGCTCTGCTGTACATCTCATCTGTCTTTCCGTCACTCCTTTATTCATCCTTTCTTCACTTGCTCCTCCTCCTCTTCTTCTTTCTCATGTTGTTCTTTCTCTCTCTATCCCTCTCCATTACTTTCATTCCTCTCTCTCTCTACTCCCTCTGTCTCCATCTGTCTTCTTTGCCATTACAGTTTTGCATTAACAGTCCTTCTCCCAGCCTCTCCAGCATAACGTATAGGTCCATAACCACTCATAGAGCCTAACCACACCGAAGGCATCCACCTCAAGAATAATGAGTCCGCCTGAAGCTCAGGGGCAGAGAGAGGAAGTCTGTTGTCCATATGGTTATGTAGAATGATTACTGTAGGGCGAATTATCAGTCTGCTGCCTGTTATTTGTGGGCAAATTGGTTGATTCATTGGGATTCATCACTTTGAATAAACAGCATTTCATGCAGATGGTACCTCTCAAACATCAAAGCAGAAATGAGTATGACCAGGAGCTTGAAAGCCCATATCTCTGAAAGCCAAAACACTTTAATTTAACCATTTATTTAATGCCTAATAGCGGCGCACGGTGGCACATTAATGAAATGTGGGATTAAAACATTTATCATATTAGCCTGCATATAAGTGATTTCTCGCTCGCGCATCTCTAATGGTTTCCTCTGGAACAAATCAATATTGTGTTACACTGTAATTGACCGATGAGGAGGCCGAAAAGACTGAAAAGTCGAATAATAATTATGTGAGATGAAAACGAAGGGCCAGCAAAACATGAAGGGAAGCTGGGACTTCTCAAGATGAATCGAACCAATCAGCTCCAGCCATCACACACACGCACACACACACACACACACACACACACACACACACACACACACACACACACACACACACACACTCACACAAACATATTCACACACACACACACACACACACACACACACACACACACACACACAAACACAAGGGCAGACACAAACACAAATATAAACACACACTCACATACGCACACACACCTACACACACACACACACACACACACATATCAACACAATTTGCACCCCCATCCAGTTCCCCCCTTTTCCCTTTGAACCCACTTAAGAGAACACATTGACAGGCTTCTGGCTTCTCCTCTTCTCCGCCATAGACGTGGCTGCTAATTACCCGCTTCGCGTTTTCGCAAAAAGCAAAGCAGGAGAGACCAGGCTCTCGTCTCGTCTCCTCTCCTCTCCTCGCGTCTCCTCCGCTCTCTGAGAGAGGGGAGAGTGGAGTGAGAGTACATCTGCTCCTGCCGTAAGCTCCTGCTCCTGACTAGAGGTGCTCTTATTATACCAGAGCAGAGCGGAGCGGAGCAGAGCGGGGCTGAGCAGACAGGGCTCCAGAGCTTCAGCACCTCCACGACACACCAAGAACACACACCATTAATCACGCGGCCTGGACAGGTGGGCGAGGACGGGGAGAGATGCGGGGGCCACAGGGGCAACAGAGGCCACGGCGTGCGTGTGTGTGTGTGTGTGTGCGAGTGTGTGTGTGTGTGGTGTGAGTGCGAGTGTGTGTGTGTGGTGTGAGTGTGTGAGTGTGTGTGCGCGCACACAGGTGTGTGTGTTTGTGTGTGTGTGTGTGTGTGTGTGTGTGCTCGCGTGCACAGGTGTGTGTTTGAGTGTGTGTGAGGAGTGTGTGTGTGTGTGTGTGTGTGTGCCTGCGTGTGTGCGTGCGTGTGTGTGTGTGCGTGTGTGTGTGTGTGTGTGTGTGTGTGTGTGCACATGTGTCTGTGTGTATTGTAGTTTAGCGAGGGCTGGTGGAACCACAGACGTAAATGTAAACACAAACAGGTATCCACTTGTGGGCTGCTGCCCTCATCAGAAAGCATATGTTGGAGGGGCGCACACTGTCCCTGACAAACACAACTAAACAGCACATTTGTCCTCAGGCAACTCACTCTTAATTACTGTCTCCTTTTGCTTTGGAGAGGAGGACAGAAGAAAGTGAAGGAGGACAGGGACCAAGAAGAAGAAGAAGAAGAAGAAGAAGAAGAAGAAGAAGAAGAAAAGTATACAATAAGACTAATAATACCTATTTAAAGTGACTACTTTGTCCTTTTTTTGATGCGAAGGAGGGGTTGGCAAATCATCATGAAAAAAGATTTCCACAAACTACTAAACTGCATTCTGAGGAATAATAGTTTATTTTTTTTAGCGCATTTCTCAATTTTGTGCAAGCCCCCAAAGTCACAGACAGTCGTGCACACATACAGCGCATACAAATCAATGCTCCCTGACATACAGTCAAAGAGCTCAGCACAAAAGCAACCTTTAGTGCCGCCGAGAGAAACCAGTAAACAGATTAGCATCGTCATGACACGTTAGTGCTGACATCCGGGAATGATTTGTTTTATGCACAGTGGCTCTGAAAGTTTGCCAGCAGGTTGTCAGTGATGATAATATTGATGCAAATTGGGAGGAGTGGAGGAAAACAACCACTTTGCTGAGCCTCCCACTTTGAAAAACTGGGGGGAAAAAAGAGACGGAGTTCACAAAAGCAGCCGGCAATTTTAATTATATCAATTCAGCTCGACAAAAATGTATAATTCTCCCTCCCCCCCTCAAAAAAAAAAAAAAAAAAAAAGTGTGCAAGTCAGCAGTGCCTCTGTCTCTTCCCGAGCGGCGGGGAGCGCTGGTGTGTTTTGTACGGCTGGCGCGCCTCAGACAGTCGGTACACACAATCACACGAGAAGCTTAGTTTTGCTTCAGCCAACACAATGCTTGAAAGTTCTGTGATGCTTGGATGGTTGGGTTGCTGAGGGTGGAGATGGGCTTGGGTGCAGGGGGTGGGGTTGGGTGGAGGGGAGGGGGGGGGGGGGGTTACATTCTTCAAAGCTCTTTTTTTTAAGAGGGGAGAAAAAAATCATCAGCATCACAAAATGCAAACAGATGGAAAATATATAAGTTGCATGCCAGCGTTTTCATGACACTTAGTGACAGTAATGGCGTTTTAAAGAGGTGGCGAGGTCTTTGTTGTTGTCTTTATAATGGGTTATTTCCGCGTTTTGTTTTGTTGCTGGTTTTTCGTATTTTCTGTTTTTTTTTTCTCCTTGGCACATGACAACCATTCAAAGGGGCCTTGTCAGACAAGGACTCTGAAAAAAACCCAGCAGAATGAAGCTGGCCAAATCAAATCCCAATTATGCTTGCCTGCAGAGCAACAAAACAGCTCCTGCACAGTTTGGCAGTTTTGTGTTTTTTTTTTATCATGAAAACACTATTGCGCCAGAAGCTAACCTTTCATCATATTCTAGTTGAGATGGAGACGCAGCGGAGAGGTGAAAATCACAGCAGTTCTACAACAGAACACATCAGTTTATGTACAGTATTCAGTAAGCTACTATTTGTTGTATTCCTTGCTCTTGCAACACAGCGCTTCGCTCTCTGTCCTCTGGAGCAGAACGAGTCTTTCTGATAATCCCACCGAAAGCTTACAATGAGCATTGACCGGATGTTTGAAACACAATACAAATCCCATCTCCTTACAAGGTCAGCAACCTTGTTTATGGATGCCTCCCAGATTTTCATCTCGTTTGACTTCAATGTGTGCAGTCTTACAGTTTTGTAAACACAAACATTATCTCTAAAACGTCAAAGTCTAGTAATCGTGGGCTCTGCTCTGCATTGTGCCGTTGTGTTTTCCACAAACACTGCTAATACTGTTTAAATGAATTGACCACTTCAGTTGCATTGTGTATCTTAATGTGACACTTTTCGGTTCACTGCCTGACAAACGTGTAAATTAAATCTCATAAACAACAACTTAAAGGGCATGCCAACATGTGAGCATGTCCTATGCCTGACTGCACGTGTGCAAATCAAATCTAAAAACTAAAATGGCAATTGGGTATGAATTCTATAGTAGGCCTGCACGCGTATCTCATATTTTGCGCCACAGACTGCGCTGTGCTGTGCTGTGCTGTGCTGTGCTGTTTGCTGGGCCTGGGAGGCTACAGCGAGCCTCATTCATCTCTGAGTGCAAAGCCAGCTGAAGACAGAGTCGCATCATTAACATCATCCAGCATCTTGCATGTTTTCTTTGGAAGTGTGCCCTTTTCACAGAGTCTTCTGTGGCCGTTTGGAGTAGTCATTAAGGAATTGTGCACATGCATCCAATCTGGGCGCTGGGAACTCCACAGAGTGTTCTGCATGTGTGTTTGTGTGTGTGTGCTCATAGGATTGCATGTGTGTGTGTGTGTGTGTGTGTGTGTGTGTGTGTGTGTGTGTGCTGTGGTGTGGTGTTTTGTTTTCATGTTTGTGTGTGCTATCATCAACGGTGTGTGTGTGTTTGTGTGTATGTGTGTGTGTGTGTGTGTGTGTGTGTGTGTGTGTGTGTGTGTGTGTGTATGTGTGTGTTTGTGTGCGTGTGCGCATGTGTCTATTTGTGTCTGTGTGTGTTTATGTTTATGTGTGTGCATAGCTCATCAGAGCACATGAGGGAACTGTCCGTTGACATGGATGCTTGATGACAGACCCCAGCCTAATGGGAGTGGTCATCTCTCAGGTAGTGCAGGAGGAGAAGGGGGGGGCCAGGGGGCCAGGGGACAGCGACGCTGAGCCTGTCAGGGAGGGTCATCCTACAGTAGAGCCCCTGCATACGATCAGACATGAAAAACAGATGACACACTTCTCTCTTCCCCCCAAGTCAATGTCTAATTCTTCCCCCCCTTCACTCCGCAACACTCATCACAGGCCTTGTGCGTCTATTGCACACGCACAAGTGCATGCGTAATGTCTAACAGTGATTCAGATGGCCTCAGAATCTCTTCAACAAATTCCTTCTGTTATTTTTTCTCTCTCTCCCTCTCTCTCATTTTTCACTTTTCATTCTTTCTCTCTCTCTCTCTCATTTTTCGCTTTTCATTCTTCCTCTGTCTTTCTCTCTCTCTCATTTTTACGCTTTTCATTCCTCCCTCTCTATCAGCCGAAGCCCAAACGCCAGCGCAGCGCGGCCCGGGCCCGGCCCACGGTGCCCCCTTGTTACGGCGCATCGCTCTCACTCAGAGAGGAGGGCATGCAGTATATATGATCTGTGCTCTCAGTGTGCCCCGAGGCATGAATTAGTTTCCCCGTGCCCTCTCACACAGCGCCCCACTCTCTCTCTCTCTCTCTCCCTGGTAATGGCAGCTGGTTAGAGCCGGGGGGCGTGAAAACGGCCCTCCGTGTGTTTGATGGTTGTTTCTTTAGAGGAGGGGGAAACGGCGCCGGGCATGGATAATTTCACCAGGTTAACTATAATGACCTCAAGGTAATTGTCATCGGAAAGTGCTGTCATAAGCTTTTCAGGTTCTCGTTCTTGCCTCTTATTTCCATATCATTTGCAACCTTGTAGAGAGTCCACATTTAGACTGATTTCACTTTTATCTGGCTGAGTGTTGTAAAATGAAATGATGAAATAGAAATTATATGTATGAGATAATGAGTTTCTGGTGAATACTGTATGTAGGTATGTTTTAATGGTCTAGAAGATCTGCATCAATACAATTACTATCTTGTACAACTATAAATAATCTACTGTCCCTTGTTAACACTAATAGTTGATGCTGTTCTTGTTTAATCACAAAACTGACATAATTCAAAATGGATAACTTACTCTTGACTTCACTTGATATCAGGTCAACTGAAACAAACAAGTTAAACTCCAAACAAGAATCTGTAACACTTCTGGATAGACATACGTCTCTCAGCTGCATGCTCGTTTTCTACCTATGCCTTTAGGTGGAGTATATGAAGCACCAGCTTTAAGTGTATGCTCGATGGACTCGGCCTATAGGGTGAACTTCAAGGGAACATCCAGTTCATTACATACTGTGCATGTAAATAAGAGATTAAGCATTTCCTCCTGATCGATTGAAAGAAATGCCAACTCAACTGACAGTGGAAATCCTCCAGTACCTGGGGCATGCATAATTGGAGGAGGAGAGTAGGCCCTTGTCAAATGGAGTTAAATCATTCAGTCATTTCAATCGTTCTGAGGAAATGCACTTCTCTCTTAGTTTATAATATTAACATTAAATCTATTTTCTAAGGAAATTATTATGTCAACAAAGTTAATGTTCACTGCCTCAGTAGAATATGTTTAAATGTGTATATTAGAATATGTTTATTTTGGGTCTGGTGGTGAGCATCTGGTGAGAGGGGGGAATGGTGTGTTGTAAGGCCAGTATGCAATAAATGAACAGGATGGCTACACTTTTACTGCTTGATAATAACTACAAACTGGAAAGCTAACGTGTTTTATTTCATGTTTTGGACATGTTGTTGTCCGTGTGAGACTAAACAAATTCACCAATTTGCCATGTGGGTTGCCAAAACTAGTAGTCGAATCTGGGGACTGTGCATTTTATATTCTATTGTAATCCTCATATAGTTTTATACTGGCACGTTGGGATTTGACCAGGAAAACATCTTTGCCAATTTGGTATTAAAATTGGAAATATAAACACAGTAAGATATATTAGCCTTATGCATTTGAGAGAGTGGGAGACAAGGTTTGGTAATAAGCTTTTTACAGCATTATTTTCATATCAAAACAAGGCATTTTGGCATGAAACCTTACATGACTTAGAAATGCTACAATATATGTTCAGGGTGATATATGGTTTTACTCTGTCCTTTGACAAATACATGCAAACACCACTTTTTCCATCCTAACTAAATAGCATCTGAATATAGGCCTACTGTATACATAGCGTTGTTTAGAGGCCTTTAACACGAGACCATAAATCACTGCAGTATAGTCATTGTCTTTAAGAACTGATGAGGGAATTTTGCACCCTGCACCAGACTGCACACCACGCGTTGGTGTTTTTTTGTTTGTTTGATTGTTTGGTTGGTTGGCTGTTTTTTTTTTTTTTTTTTAGATTCCCATAACGTTACTTTAGCCGTGGCCTCTGGAAACAACATTAATTGCATGTGGGATTTTTTGGTTATGAAACCCCCCGGTGGCAGCGCAGGGAGTCGTCCGCGCCGGGGAAAAAAGCTTGTGAATTAGCGGCACGACCGGGTGAGGTTGCAGTGTGGCTGAAGCTTTGACAGTTAGCTTTGTACTGAATGATTGCTCTCCAGACAGCTGGCTGAGGTAGCGGCAGCGGCTCTGCTCAGTGCGTTGTCTGAAAGCCCAAAAGGATATACTGGTGCATCATCAAAGTCCGGCAAGCCTTCGAAGTGTCAGCGAGAGATTAAGCCAGGGCTATTCAACTTCAGTACCAAGAGGGCCGAATGCAAAAATCACTGGGTTTTCAGGGGCCGCATAAAATAAGACGCCGCAAAATAATTGTATCCAACATAAAATCAGAGTAAAATTCAGTTCAATTCAATTGAATTTTATACACTGGCATAGAAACTAAGAACATAGCCTATTATCCATATCCATAAAAAAATCTTCTCAGACAGGTGATAGGCTGCCACACAAACTATACAAGTATTTGAAAACACCCAGGCTAACCATAGTATTTCATACCTGATGTCTGATAGCTGCCATATCATGCATCAGTGGGAAAAATTGCAGTGTTGATTTAACTAGCCTACTTCAAGATAATTAGGCTCATAAGTGTTTCAAACACACACAGTAGCCTACAGCGCCTATCTCTCAAATATACTTAGCATTGAATTTAAAGGAAAAGTAATGCCAGCTCTGCCTCTGTTTACCTATTTCACGATTTCTTACCGCCAAAGATTCTAAACTTCGAGCCTGCGCAAATCACAAACAATAACATTCCCACGAGTGGAGTGAAGATGGCTCTGTCTAAAGAAACGTCTAATTGACAACGAGAACAATCGTTCATTTTACCCTCTGCAACAAGTACGAGACTTTCATGTTTATTGTGCAACGAATCCATCGCTGTAAAGAAGGAATATAAAGTCAAGAGGCAATTCTCTACAAACCACAGCTCCTTCACTAACTTTCCGGAGGGCTCGGAGGAACGGAGACCGGGTATGATTATAACATTTTTGATTTGCGCACGCTCGAGGTTTAGAATCTTTGGCGGTAAGAAATCGTAATTTAATCAACATTTAATGATAACATTTAAAACTAGTTACACAGTTGGAAATGTCAGTTTGTGTAGTGATGTGCTGTGTTCTCTGATATAGTCTGGCCAATAGGGGCGGGCCGACAGTGCGCTAAGCGCCAATCATATGAAGATATGCACACCCGTTAAAGCGAGTTCATTCTCATGACGAGACACGCGGGCCACAGGAAATTTGAAGCGGGCCACATCTGGCCCGCGGGCCGCTAGTTGAATAGGCCTGGATTAAGCTCTTCCAGGGTGAGGGCAGCGTCTCTGATCACTCAATTCAATCGATAGCATTTGAATAAAGCAAGGAGAGATCAGGCATGGTGTTTAAATGCGCCTCCATGACTGGTCTGAAATTTGAAAACGGTTATTTTTTTTCCAGGAAGTGTGACACTATCACTAACACCATCAATCACAAGTTACAGCCACCACTAGTTAGATAAAGTTGATATTAGCTTAAATAGGACACATCTGTTTGGTGCGACTCAGCCAAACTTTAATCAATTCACAAGTCACTATATTTTTACTCTCCCGTTTTTTTGTTGTGCCTTTTACGTGTTTCCCGCTCACGGCGAGAGGCTTGTTTAATACAGCTCTTCTCTGAGAGGAAATCATAGATTTACATAAGCAAAAGAAAGTCAGTAAAGGAAATCAAACTTAGGAAACACCTTCAACGACAGAAATGCTCTAATACTGTACATTACAGTTACGTAGAGAAGTAATGCATTTATTGCAATCTTTTAGACGAAGTAGGCTATTAAAACAATCTCACCCCTTCAAGTCTTTCCCTTTATAGCATCCACTGTAGAAAACTTGTCTCTCCAAGCTTCAAGTTCAAGGACAGGTCTGCAATACCCAGAGAGGGGCCTCCTGCGTCTGACCTTGGCTCCGAATGAGAGAAATGTCTGGGGAGCGTTTCATGGCTGGATTGAGCTTAGACAGGAACGCTAACCCTGTGCCCTCAGTTTCCTAGATCAATAGAAGGTGACACAGTTCATGTTCTTGAGCTGAAATCATCCTCTTAACCGCTCCAGCTTTCACTGCTCGTCTGACAACTGGCTTGTGGTTTTAGTGTAAAGAAAATAATTAATATTTAGGTGTGAATGTGATTTATTTTTAATATACGTGGTGGTGAATGCATTGCAGCTCAGAGTCCCATGGCCTTAACTATCATTGAAATGTAAGTATTTGTTCATCTCATGTTTGATCTGAAATTGATTTCCCAAAAAGTATTTTATTTTGTAATCAGTCCCCGTTCATTTATAGATTATATTGTAAGATATTTAGACCTACACAATTTAAATGTAGGTGTTAAATAATGGTATTAAGACCTGAAGAACAGGCACATTTTGGAGTCCAGTGCTGTGCATTAAACTAATGACCTTGACTTTGTCTGCACCTTCCCCCACCAGTTGCATGATGGGGGCCCAGGACTTCTCCTGGTGGTGAAGATCTCCTGGCACGTCGGCCGCCATGTCTTCTTCCTGATCTCATCCCACGGCGGGGTTTAATTGCTAAAAGCTAAAGCCTTGCAAGACATGCCTATTATTAGCCTCCATGTTGAAAGCCTTTTGCCTGGTCAGATGGTCAACGCTCGAGGCCAATGTGTCACACGGCATGGGCACCAGAGGTAGCCAAACAATGCCTATCGAGGACCAGGTGCACCTCCGGTAAATTTGGCCCCTCTCCTCTGTCGAGGGCAACAGAACGCACTGATAGATGTGGTGCCGGTGGTTGCAAGACACCCCGACTCGGTATAATCACCCCCGTGGACTTGAGCACTGCCCTCTCTGTGGCCCGTGTGAGCAGTCAGGACAGCTGCTAGTCAGGGGCAACTTGGTGCCCTTGAATAACTCCTGCTGAAAACCTTACAAAGAGCACGGAGGAAAAGAGAGAAAGAGAGTGGAAGAGGCATTCTCAACGTTCTCAAAGAAACATTTCTCAGCTCGTCAGCTTGCAGTATGTATGGGGGGGAAAAAATAAGAAAAGTAAGTGGATTGCACTGCCAGCATAATAGCTCCATATTTGTGTTTGTCATGCGAAAAAGGCCCTGTATGCCAACGTCCTTGAATGAATCTGATTGTCTCTGTAATGATGTTTTCAAGCTGACTGCGTCTACAGTAGAGAGGCAACTTTATCATTCTTTCGTTATCCTCCCCTCTCTGTCTCCCTCTCTCTCTCTCCCTCATTTTCATGGTACTCGGGCAGCCCTCCAAGTGGGGGGAAAAGCGCTCTGTTGCGTTTGCTGCTCTGGCAAATAGCAAATTTGCAGTAATGCACACTCAGAATGAGCATTGTCAACCCATCCTAAATGAGCGTCCCTGCCTCCATGCTTGAGTTTGAGACGCTACTTACTGTTTGTCCCAAAGGGGAGGGGAAAAACAGACGAAACCCAGAGAATAATTGGAGTATTGTGATCATACTGTGTCTTTCTCCGATCCTTTCAGGTCATTTCTATCACTTTCTTCTCAAGCTAAATGGAATGAAATCTCAGTCAATTTGATAATGCTGTCAATAGCTCAGCACTGGAAAATGAAATAAGAAAATTACTTTTAAAAAGCATATTTTAAGATGTCCCCATCAGTGTGTAGCCGATCATAACAAGGACCTCTTTGTGTCTCATTGGACATTGTATGACCTTTTTTGCTAAGCAACCTCAGTATACACAAACACTAGATCAGTGTCAATTTAACATCTGCAGCCTGACTGAGGGGATGAAATATCCTATCCTGTGAGGATAGAGTGACAGGTTTTTTTTTAGATTTTGCTGCAGAGTGAAAGTTCCATAATGGTGAATCACTCTGTTATTTTGTATCATTATTTCATATTTATTTGTGAAATATCTGCTGTTGATGTCAATCCTTAAAAAATAAGACACCCTTGTCTTTCATCTCACTGGCACGCTGGTGTATTGTATGATTAATTGACACTGCTATAATACATGATCTGACAGGAAAGCAAGCGAGGAGAGTCCACATGGTATTTATTTTTGATCCTTGCCCACTATGCCAACGTGCAGTGCCACAATGAGAGGGTGGGAGGGAGGGAGAGGGGGGTGGGATCTGAAAGCACAGAAGGTTGCAGTTGTTATCCGTTTTGAGATGAAGTTTTTGGGTTAGGATAAAGGAGTGGAATGCCCTTGTTGGATATAAGACACTCGGATGATGAATTGGCCTTGCCTTGTTAATACCATGGCTGTGAATCTTTCAAAGTAGATGGCATGTTCTTTACACAAAGACGTTTCACTTTTTTTTCTCCCGCTCACGTGGATCAAATATTTCCTTGAATTTAAAATGATGCTTAATCCCTGGTGGTTAACAAAGTGTAATATAGTATTAAATCAATGAACATAAAGAACAAATATAGAATGTAAATGGGGATTTACCAAAGCTTTCTCCTCTATGCATGCATACACCTACATGCACGGTGCTGTGCTCCTGTGTACAGTATAGATTAATACACGAGGAGATTAATACGCACTGGGGGGTGAGGGTGTGGGCAGCTCTGCGCCCGCCGCCGTGACAGCCGGCAGTCTCTAGGACCCTGAGTGAGTACCGGCTGGTCAGCTGGCAGGCTGGTCGGCCGGTCAGAACCCTTTTACTCACGGGCCGCAGGAGCAGGGGAGGGGGGTGGCGTGGGCTGGGTTGGGCTGGACGGGGGCACACCTGAACCCTGGCCTCCGCACTGGGCAGTGGGCCCTGGATCCACTGAACCGCGCCGACCTCTCCTTCCACACAGCGCTCCTGGGAGACCATTCAGGCGGCTTTTGGGGAAACAGCCGGGGCACTTTGTTAACAGAGACAGTGCAGTGCGCGTCTCACTCTTGAGTGTGTGCAGCGGATCTGTGCACACTAAAATACACAGGCACATTAATGTATACACGTTTAATACCATACAGACATATTTTACCTATATGGAGAAATATATAGTATGCTGGACTTTATAGACTCAAACTTCAAACACTACTAGGGGATGGCGCTGCCCATGTTTGCCGGTAGAGAGATCGGTAGAGTGGCTGTTTTATTTTGGTCAATATCACCATCTTGTGGACAAGCACACTGCTTTAAAATGGAGGCGCAGCGTAGATCAGAGGACTACAAGCATTTTGCTCCGCATGGCTTGTGTATAAAGTGTTTGAGTGTGTATGTTTTTCTCAAACCATTTTATTGTGCTACTGAAAATGTTCTTGTGAAAAGACAAATTTAAATCTCCAGGGGTACAAAATGGACAACCTGAAGATTGAGAGGATGAGAGAGAGAGAGAGAGAGAGAGAGAGAGAGAGAGAGAGAAACTTAGACACTTCGGAGAGTGAAGTTGATTGTCTATATCTTCACACACTCAGGGACAAAGAGGAAATAGGATGAGTTTATCATTGTTGTCACTTTATGTTTTTGGTTGGTTAGTCAGGTTCCTCTTATGGATTGGCTTCTCGGATGAAGGCACAGGTGAACCCCGCCGAGAAGAAAAAAATCTGTCTCTTTCTTTTATTCTCTCTCACACTTTCTCTCTCTCTCTCTCTCTCTCACACACACACACACACACACACTCTGTCTCTCTCTTTCTCTCAAACAGCCCCACTTTTTAATATGCAACATCTGTGCCGGGAGAGTATTCCAAAATGGCTGTTCCTTGGAGGATGACGGTAGAGTCTGTTGAAACTTGGGCTGGGGCGTTTGGAACTGCGAGGTTATACACAGATGTTAGCGTTCACAATGTCACTTTGTCCTTTGCTACAATGCCCGGGGAGGACTATTTTGGGGAGAGATAGAGAGCGAAAGAGAGAGAGCGAGAGAGAGACTGATATAGATAGTTTCCCACCTGTACTCTCCATACAGGTCCCCTCGCCATCTCACTGTAATGATATCACACTTGACTTGTTCTGCCTGCTCGGCCGCCGATGAGGTGGGGTTTTCCTGGAGGTCATGTGGATCATGTCTCTAAATATTCACACAGCTGAAGTATGGAGTGCACCTCCCACATAAGCATGCTCTTGCACTTCCTGCGAGTGCCACTTTTGGCGCACCATGAAACGACCGCCAGAGTCACTCCGAAACGCCTTTTAAAATGGGTGCCCTTGAAGAGACACAAGCCCAGCTTTGCAACCCGAGTCTTTCATCAGCACATTAAAGCACGAGAGGACCTTTTCAGTGAGGTCAAGTTTGGGTTTTTAAAAAGGGCTGATATTATGATACTCCAGAATAAAGTCATTTTTCAAGTCACTTTTTTATGCTCAACTTTGACTGCAGAAATATTGCATGAAGGATGAAATGAATTTTGAAAATTGCCTTTTAAAAAATCACAATATTTGACAGTTATATCATCCTTGTCAAAGCAGTTCTAACTTATTGGTGAGTCATGCACTTTGTCATCTTGATTTGCCTGTGTCCAGACAGATGCAACTTCAGTTCTACTGGAGCGAGCACCTTCTATATGGCACATTACGACAATTAGTCACACCCTGAAAATAGAAATGGACTGCATTGCATGCATCATGGAGGAACATATATTTCATGCCATGTTATGTGGATATGACTCCCTGAAGTCCTTTCATGTATCTTACATGTATCAAGTCACCACATCAGAGTTGACACATGGTGGAGGCAGACATTATGGCTCAAGAGACTGGGTTGCAGACGTGAGAGCACACAAAGACTCTGCCATGTGAAACGGAATGCCTAGAGAGAGAGAGAGAGAGAGAGAGCACTCAAGTCAGACAGATTTCAGCATTCTTGTTGCCTCCATTACCGATCTAGAACTTGTGTTGGCTAAATGTCACACTACTGTATTAATACTCAGTCCTTTTAACAGAGCAAAACATGCCTCTAAACGGAGAAGCCTTAATCTGATGAGTCCTTGTCTTCCAAATTATTCCTTCCTTCCATTTTCAGAGGGAGCGAGAAAATGAGACAGAGCGAGAATGGGACAGGGAGAGAAAGAGAATGAGACAGAGAGAGGGAGCAGAAGAAGAGAGAGCATGAGAGACCAAAAGACAAAAGAAGACAGAAGAAAGAGAATGAAGGGGGACGATTCTTCTTTTTGTGAGTGAGAATGTGTGTGTGTGTGTGTGTGTGTGTGTGGACACGCACAAAAAAGAAGACATTCATATTTAATGTTCGTCATGCGGCTGGGTTTGAGCATGGAAGATGCTTCTGCTATTTTTCCCACACCCCTTGAGCCAAGTCCTTGTGACAGCTCTCCGCTGCATCCCGGCAAATTATCCGCATGAGCTCCCGCGAACAAAAACAGCCCAGTGCGGGGGAAGAGAGGGAAGAGAGGGCCGCGGCGCAGTGGACGCCCCGTGATGGGGAGACGCGTCACTCCGCATCAGCCCCGGACGTGTAACTCGCATCATCTCAAGTGGAGAAGAACATGAATACTACAGAGACAGAGAGAGAGAGAGAGAGAGAGGGAGGGAGGGAGGGAGGGAGGGAGAGAGAGAGAGAGAGAACATGAATACTACAGAGAGGGAGAGAGAGATGGAGGGAGAGAGAGGGAGAGAGAGAGAACATGAATACTACAGAGAGGGAGAGAGAGATAGAGAACATGAATACTACAGAGAGGGAGAGAGAGAGAGAGAACATGAATACTACAGAGAGGAAGAGAGAGAAAGAGGGAGAGAGAGGGAACATGAATACTACAGAGAGGGAGCCATGGAGGGAGAGAGAGGGAGGGGGGAGAGGGAGAGATGGATTAAAAAGGAAGAGAAAGACAAGAGAGAGTCCCAGTGGACGCCTACAGTGACCAACACCTCCACCCTCGTCCTATGGGGTAAAAGAGAGAGAGAGAGAGAGAGATGGTGAAGGAGGGAAAGATAGCCAGCCACATGGGCAGACGGTGCTGAGTGAGACCATGAGCCGACCGCCTCCTCCCCAGGACCTGACACATTAAGAGCTGACCGCCACAATGGTGTCAGCCCCATGTTTGTTTAGAGTAAAAAATCCCGCTGTGTCAAAAGCTGTGGGCTGCATGCAAGTGTGTGTGTGTGTGTGTGTGTGTGTGTGTCTCTGTCAGCTAGATGGAGGAGGAGGAGGGTGGCCTGTGATGCAGTCGGTCAGCGAGACCAGACACCACTCTGTCTGCACCACCTGGAAGGGCCAGGCTGAGTGTGTGACGGGATACTGCAAACGCTCTCCATCTTTAATGAGCTGAACTTGAAAAATGTATAAAGATATTCAGGGACAGAGGAGAGAAAGCAGGGAGAAGAGAGAGAGGAGAGAGAGAAAGGGAGGAGAGAGAGAGGAAGAGAGGAGAGAGAGAATGAAAGAGAGAAGATGGACGTCACTTATAAGGTCTATAATGGACTGTACACAGAACATGAAACCTAAAGGCCCTTTAAATGCTCTGTTGATTGAATTCATCTCTACTGCATGCTCTAAGCACTGTCACCACACCAGCACATACAGTAGACACACTCCTGCACAGGACCACATCAGCACATACAGTAGACACACTCCTGCACAGGGCCACATCAGCACATACAGTAGACACACGCCTGCACAGGACCACATCAGCACATACAGTAGACACACGCCTGCACAGGACCACATCAGCACACAGACACACGCCTGCACAGGATGAGATCTACAGGAGGAGATGTTATTCTCTGGTAGCGTTTTTATTCTCTGCTTCCTGCGTCTCTTTTTTTTTGGGGGGGGGGGGGGGGGGGGGCGCGGTCCCTCGGCGGGGGGAGTGTCTGAGCTGGGGCTCCCTCGGCGCTGAGCACACTTTTCTGTACTTCTCAATCTCACACATGCGCTCCCTCCGAGTGTCGCTTTGCCAGCCGCGCTCCCAGGGAGGAAGACAAGCAGAGGAGGTGTGGAATCTGCCTCCAATCTGCTGTAACGCTCACACCGCCGACGCCCCCAGGGGGCCTGTGTTGTTGATGTTTACTGTATCCATTAGGCACTCAGAGAGAGAGAGAGGGAGGGAGAGAGAGAGAGGGAGGAGAGAGGAGAGAGAGAGAGACTCAGCCACTCTTCAGCAGCCCACAGACGTCTGCTTGGAGGAGCCCTCGGTCAGACAGGGCCACGTACTGCCCCCTGGTGGTTTTGGAAGAAGGTGGTGAGGAGGAGGAGGGGGGGGGGGGGGGAGTCTGGTCGGCTCTGTCCACGGCTCTTCCGAGACCTGATTAGGCGCCATCTCTCCTTCTGGCCTCTTTCTCAAGGATATGAGCTGACGCTTAAGGAGAGATGGAAAATTGAGTATCGCCAAAATAAACTTGTCTTCCAAGATGTATGCTCACACGGCCACAAATTGGCCTAAATCTAAAGCTATATACATAGACATCCTTTCAATTATCCACCACCACCTGGATAGCATGGGGGGGTGAAAGCCCAAGATGCATTCATTAAGTTATATCAGGAACTCATTGACAGGATCATTAATGTTCTGCTTGACATCGTCAAGCGAACACCAAAGGCATACAAAGAGTTTCATTCCATCCAAGGAAACATAACTACTTGCCTCACCACACTGCAACACATAGCTTGTTTGCTCGTGTAACCAACACATTATTAATTTTGTGTTTCCTAGTTACGTAGCGTTTATTCAAACACAGGAAATGCGGTATGAAATCATGCGCTGCCTGCTTAATGCACTTTTTGTGGGTTTTGAGCGTAAGCGGCATATCACTGGAATGAAACAATAAGGAGCTCATTTCCATCTTTAGTGAAAAAGGAAACATGCAATGGGCTTTAGGTTTAAAAATAGCAGCAAAGCGCTTTTAGAGAGCATTAATATTCATACATTTTACAAGAATATCCATGTTTATGTCATTTAGTAAATGCACAGACAAACTCAGAAAAATCTATTTTTATAAGCACTTGAGATCAGAAGCGGTGGCTGCATCCTGGTCCGTTCAGCACGGGATAAAAAGCCCCAGCGGCGAATCAGAGAAAGGGAAGTGTCCTGATTGAGAGACCTTTTTGAAAGTCTTTGTAATGCAGGGGTTTTTGATGAGCAGAATATTCAGAGCCCCAAATGTATCCCTGAAATAAGTTGTTACTTACCATAGTATTAGTGATGATATAAAAGGAAAAGTAAAGTAGGTAAAGTATGCCCATATGTCATTTTAAAATATGATTTGAAATTTGTTGGATATGTATTCAGTTATCTCGAGAGTTATTCCAATGCTACTCCAAGGTTGTTAAGGTGATGTCTCATTAGATAATTGAAAAATTAGTCAGGACATCCAATTAGCTGTTCCTGTTTCGCACAATATAAATATGCTGTGTTTTATTCAACAAAGTTACTCTGATAAAGGTCTGACTGACTGAAACATCAGTTCATCAATAAACCGGCCCTATACGAGAAGTAAGCAGTGTTGTGCTTTTCATCTTTTTTTTGGTTACTTTGAAGTTATTCCAAGAAAACCAGCTATGGGAATTACAATATAAGATGCATTCATTTGTTTTATGTTTCCTCATTTCATGTTGTATGAAATGTATTGTGTGCATTTTTTTATTATTATTATTTTGCCTTTCTATTTGCCCACTACCACTTTCAACAGTGGAGCACACAATCCATACTGTATTCATGTGATATTTGCCCAAAGGTATTTTCCTCTCCTAAAAATAGCTTGGAAAGAGAGGAGAAAGGGTCTCACAAAGCACACTCCTTGTATTCACAAGAGTACAGTACATGATGGGCCAACTAGAAAAGTGTCTTTGCTGTAGCCATTCCTCATGCTACTGTGTAGACACTTGTGAAATTAATTTCCAGTATCACGGCATAGTAGTGTTCGAGCAAAACCGGTTATTAAAAAAAAGAAACAAAATGCAATTTTGTTGAAAACTTCTTTGCACTGCTCTTTTCTCATACATACAGTATAAATATCAAGTGTAAACATAGTTTGCAATTCAAAAAATACAAACATATGTGGTACTTAAAGATGGCAAAACACTGAATATGTATATTGCTTTATGAACAGTAATTGAGATGAAGTAAGCCTTAGCTGTTATACTTAGACATAGTGTCATGTTTGCACATATAAGTATTATTATTCTGATGGAATTCTCTGAGTGATATAAATACATAATCCTCAAACATTTCAATGAGCAGATCCAATTGCATTTTAGGCTTAAGGTTCAAATATTTAGCTATAATTGGGGAATTAAATAGACCTGTATTAGAATGTACATTTATTTTTCCAGTATATGTGTATATTTGCAAAATTATTGCCAGTTCTGAGATTTATAGCCTAAATCCCTGCACCAGTAACAAGTTTAGGCATACACACAAACAGACGCGTGCACATACAGTACACACACACACACACACACACACACACACACACACACACACACACACACACACACGCACAGGCACAGGCACAGAAGCACACATGCACATACACAGAGAGAGAGAGAGAGAGAGAGAGAGAGAGAGAGAGAGAGAGATGCACCCACCTGCTACCACACTTTGGGATCAGGAGTGGTTGGTGCTATCAAAAGAGCCTCATACCATAACACTCTCAGGAATAACAGAAATAGTACAAGCACCACAGTGTCAGGGACACCAAAAATATTATCATTTAACAATTATTTTGTAAAACTTCTAGATCAGTGCTTTTTATAGAAAAAAAATACAGAAAGTTCAGAACAATAGTGCGATTGAAATAAATTACATATAATAACATCAACATCTAACTGTATTTGTTGTTGGACAATCACATGCATTTTTTCCATCTCAAAGGCTAGTATTGATTTATACTGAGGTGCACATGAAATCCTTTGTCTGACTTATCAGTAGCTGCAGCTACACACTTATAACCACTAGAGGGTAGCATTGTAACGCATTAGTCTGGAGACACACAACACTGCCACCCCAGGTTAATTGATACCCTGATGAAAAAACAACAAAATAAGAGAATGTCTCCTCCCACTCTTAATAGTATGACCTTTAACATATGATAAAAAACATGTGTTGTGTGTGTGATTATGCTACATATATTTGACTTACAGCACATGGTTCAAGCTGATTCCATACACTTACACACATTCCATACGAGAGTTGTCTGCCACGCGGTGTTGTGCAGATGCATGCCTGCCAGATGTGCATGTGGCTCAGGTGGTTAGAGCAAGACTTTGACAACACCTACAGTAGGTGAGGTTAACACCCAGAGAGCTCATATACTGAAAAGGTGGTATCTGAACAATACTTTAAGCTATGTTGGATTTAATTTCACTGCAATTATTATTAGTCTTATATAGATCAAGCTCTATTTGGTATTGTTTTTAGTGTAAAGTCTTACCTAGCGCTGTCTGTAAAGGTGATATTGGCTTAATTACCTCCACTAAGGATGTTATTTTTTCATCAGGGTTTGTTTGTCTGTCTTTCTGTTTGTTTGTTTGTTTGTTAGCAAGGCAACCAAAAATGTTATGGATGGATTTTGATGAAAGGTCTGAAATGACAGAAGGAAGAAACGGTTACATTTTGGGAGTGATCCGGATCACCGTCTGGATCCAGGAGGCGCTTGGCAGAGGTCTGCGCTCTCTAAGTGCTTTTCTAGTTTAATAAGAGTTTGACTAACTAGACCCAACACACTTGTAGTCAAATGTGCCTGTTTTCATGATGAGACATCAAGTCAAAGGGGTTTGTGATCTCACGCCATATCTCTCTCTCTTCCACTTGCTTCCTGTAACTTTCAACTGTCCCATCTTTAGAACTGTTGCTTCTCTCTTTCTTTCTCTCTCTTTCTCTCTCTCTCTCTCTCTCTCTCTCTCTCTCTCTCTCTCTCTCTACACACACACACACACACACAAAAGAGGTGAGAAAAGAATTCCGCTGGACCTGATCACATGCTTACAACTCTCAAATGACCTCCATTTCCTGCAGTAAATTTCCTGCAAATCTAGATAAGACACTTTCCAATGGCACGTCCACATCCACACACTCCCATTCCAAATCACGCTCACTGGACCATGCTGATGGGAGGTCGAAGGGGTCCCCCCGTGGAAAGCCACTGTTTCCACACATCAGAGAGCAGAGAGGAAATAGTTACTCTGCCTGAGGACACGGTCTCTACCCACATTAAGGAAATGGGAATACGTGTCTGTCCCTCCGGCCCACAGAATACAGTGCTGGGCCGGTATGTGACGTGGACAGCCACAGAGAGGTCAGGTCTGGCAAATAGATGACCAGCAGCTCGTTTTTGTGTCTGTGGACACGCTGGACAGTCACTGAGCGTATAGTAGAGATCTGAGACTGAGATAGCACGCTCATTGAGAGGCATGACAAATGCTGAATGAAGCCCAATACAAATGGGTGGCAATGAGTCAATAACTCCCTCTTGCTTATGACGAAGATCGCTGTCGTGATCAGATGGAATTGCCAGAGAGTTGGTGCGTTTGTAATATTTATGTGTGTGTTGTTCACAGTCTTTTGTGCGCAGCCCTGTTGCGTCATGATTGTTTTAGTTAGTTAAGCTGTTGCTACAGCATAGGGTCATTACAGTCTTATTTATTGCTTTTCCTGCTGATGCAATCAGGGCCAAATCAGAGGAACTATGAGGCACAGGTTGCTCATCTCCACCGTCCACACATACAAAACGAAATGAATTACTGGAGAGCCCATTCAGTCACAATATCACACCACCTCTCTCTCTACCATTACAGAGTTGTCTTGGTCATCATAGTTCCGCCATCGAGGTTATGTATTCATCGGGGTTTGTTTGTCTGTTTGTTTGTCTGTTTGTCTGTTTGTTCGCAAGATAACTCAAAAAGTTATGGATGGATGTCGATTACATTTTCAGGAAAGCTCTGAAATGTCCCAGGGAAGAAACAGATAAATTAGATCACTGTCTGGATCCAGGAGGAGGTTAGGTTTTCACTTGGCGGAGGTCTGCACTCTCGGTGTGCTTTTCTAGTTGGACAAACGTATACATACGCACAAGTCACACTAACAATGATCCACACATATTAGCAAAGTCTTTCATTCATCAAGGCAGAGCAATATTTGCTGAGCCTCTACTTGCATTTAAATAAATGTGACCAACAGAGGATCTCAATGCAATTGGTTTACCCAGAACCAGAAAAAGAGAGTTGCGACATTCTTTGATGTCACCACAATTCCAAAACCCGGAAACTGGTATGGAAAAGCCCTGCCATCTTTTTACCCGGTGTCTTATGGAAGTGTCGTCATGCTGTTTTCTCTATTGTTCTGGGTTTATCCCTTGAACTGAAAAAAAGGAAGTTGTTGCCAATCATGTCGAAATGAACTTAGTAGGTATTTTCTACAGTGAGATTGAGGAAGCATTCTTATAACGCACTGTGGAAACATTCCTGGAAAGTATCATTTGCTTTTGCATTTATGTCACCAGGAAGCATGCCGGTAGAAATATCTTTGTCTGGAATCTGACAACAGAATCATCATGGTAAGATACTCTATGGCTTAGACATAAAATGTGTGCTGAAAATATTTTATTAATTTTAAATAGCTGTATTCAGTGACATCACTCAACCATTGGATGAATAAAGGCCCTTATACTCCTGCAGTATATATATACGGTATGTGTGTCTGTTGACCTGAAATAACCATATGCTTGCATATGTTCAAATGTCATCTAGGCAGAATTGATCTGAATGCTGTGAACAACTTTAAATGATTCAATATGGAACATTTGTGGTGTTATAACATAAGAATTCCGACCCAAAGTTGGAGACTTTATTGGCTAGCAATACATCTTATACATGTATATATAGTGTATATACCACGTGTTGAGTGAAGGGTTTGTGAAATATTCCACTGTGAAGAATGGGTGTGGAGACAGATGCAGAGTTGTATGCAGATTCAATTTCATGTGAAATGGCATAGTTCATTTTCTCGCAAACAGTTTATCACAGTGCCATTTGAAAGCTGCGGATTGCATGGTAGTTTCACATGTTGCATGCGATATCTGTGAGAACAATTCAAGTGAGATGAATGTGTGTGATTTTGAATGCACGTTGCGTCTGTCGGCCCCATAGGACTATCTAAACCTTACCGAGATTTCATTCTCAATCTCCAGCTAGTGCCTCTCAATCCAGATGGGTGTGGGTTGACAGAGGCTGAAGTAATGGGAGCCGGGTGGCCAGCAGGTTTGTTTTCATTGACAGAGCACATGTTTTCCTCCGGCAGGATGAGGGTTTGACAACCCATGTGGAAATTAATCCTGTAATGACCACACATGTTAGGAGCTGCAGCAGCAGCAGCAGCAGCTGGGGGGGGGGGGGGGGGGGGTGATGAGGTGTGCCTGCCGTGATTCTCACCTGGCTGGAAGACTCATTACTGAGACACAGAGAGAGGGAGAGAGAGAGAAGATATCTGTGTAGTGTGTGTGTATGTGTGTGTGTGTGTGTGTGTGTGTGTGTGTGTGTGTGTGTGTGCAGACATGGGCAGTATTTCAACTATATGTATTTTAAATACGTATTTAATTACTTCAGTGTATTTTGTAATTTGTATTTTGCAGGATTGGAAAAAATCAAATGTACTTTGTAACAAAATACTTTGAGGGGTTGTATTTAGAGTATTTAAAATACTTAAATACTTAACAAAATCTCATCATTTCCCCCCTCAAATTAGCCAAAAATTCATCACACAGTTAAATATAGCCTCTTACCTAGTATAACCATGACAATATGCTATGCTTATCATAGTCTGGGAGTCAAAGGTCAGAATCTTTAGGACATGAACCTCATGACATGAGGATTTATGTAAGGTATCAACCAAGGTGTCCTGATCTGCAGAAATAATGGAGGAGACTGAGGCAAAAACCTCCCCAATGCGAAACAGTCTCGAGTTTTCACCTCCCAGTTAATTCTGTATATTGAGACACCTTACAGGATGTTACTTTATTTGTCCCCGTGTTGCCAGTCATGTATGAAGGCAAAAGACATGCATTTATAGCACAAAAAGGGAAATGCATTTAAAAAGGCTAACCTGTTCAATCTGTTGTACTACTTTCATTGAATACGGAAAATGATGGTGGGTAGTTTGCTTCGTCAGAGTTGCAAAGCCTGCTTGTTGTCAGTTCAATCATCGTTTATATTGATATGCTGATTACATTTTTTTACTAGATCTACTTCATGGGTAGCCTGGCTCCGCCTTCCTGCGTACCTCCGTTCAGTTTTAATTTCACTCCACTACGTAGTCTGGGTCTGCGGTATATTCCCAGGTTTTCTCAAGACAAAAATGTGCAGGTTCAATCAGCGAACAGAGGGAGTAGCTGAGAACGATGACGTTGAGGTCGCTAGTTTGAGCATGTCACCTCACGACCAAACGTTTATCGATTGGTTATGGCAGATCTGAGGCTCTGGGCAGAGTATCCGCATTCAAGGAAATTCATGCTTGGCAATGGAAAGTGTCCAGACTCTCTGTACATTATGAATGTACGAGAGTATGGTAGGACCAGGCTACTTCAGCCCAAAGTAAAGAATTTAGACCTCTGTCCGCCAATAAAAAACTAGTATTTCTTGTAGTTTATTTTAAAAGTTGGTATACCATGATTATTGTGGGGGTATTTTTGTATTTTCTAATTACTAATTACTTGTATTTTAATTAAATACATTTTTCACATCCGTATTTTGTATTTTATTTTGTTACATTTTCTACGCCAGTATTTGTATTTTGTAACAAAATAGTTTTTGATGTATTTGTGCCCACCTCTGTGTGTGTGTGTGTGTGTGTGTGTGTGTGTGTGTGTGTGTGTGTGTGTGTGTGTGTGTGAGAGAGAGAGCGAGAGAGGATATCTGTGTAATGTGTGCCCCCTTGTGTGAGTGTGTGTGTGTGTGTGTGTGTGTGTGTGTGTGTGTGTGTGTGTGTGTGTGTGTGTGTGTGTGTTTCTGTATCTGTTTGTGTGGGGGGGAGTGTGTGTGTGTTTATGTGAGTGTGTGTGTGTGTGTGTGTGTGTGTGAGTGAGAGAGAGAGAGAGAGTTAGTGTACATGTGCATTCATATGAATGTGTGTGTGCATGCGTGGGTGCATCAGTTCCAGTGTCTGCACATGAAGAGCTTCAAAGGCAGAACACACCCAGTCTAGCTAAGAGTCCAAACATGTGCGTAATGTATTCACACAAACATGCCCTACTCAACAAACACTCACTTACTGTTTATTCACTCAAATACACATAAACACACATACTGTGATGCAGTAAGGATGACCCACCATAAGAGCAAATGAAACGACCCATCTTAGCACTATGATTCAGACCTTCTAAACGCTTTACTGTATGTTGTTGTATTCTGTGTGTCTGCAGTTTGTGGAATTTGTGTGATCATCAGACCATTCACTGAGATGTCCATCCTGCCCAAACATATTTAGCAGAGAGAGATAGATCAGTATAGAACGAATACTGAAGTACAATCCACTCCCAACTCAAATGATGTTCCATTCTATAGTTTAATAGGTAACTGCAACATGCAAACAGCTAAAAGCAGTGCAATCAGCGATCCTGCTCAATTTGACATCCATCACATTTTTTGACACGTTCAACAATCATCTCCCCATGATCTGCTAGCTGCACCAGGTGCACTTGGCCTCTGTAGGCAGCATGCCCCGAAAACTGGGAACTTATAAAGTGGGGGCAAAAAATAAAAAATGAAACTCAATGTGGCGTTTCCCTTGGAATACTGAAGGGAGTCCTCTTGGTCCATGGTTAAAATATAATAAGCATTGTTTTGTCTAAGAGGGTCGGCTAATAGATTATTTTAGATGTAAACATAAACAAGCATGACAAATCACTGACTGTACCTTTAATATCCAAAAGTGATTACTTATTGAAACCTATTGAAAAAGGCTGAAGATTTTACACTCTCATGAGATATTTTATTTGTTTGTGCTTTGGACCCACTATCAACACAAAAAAAGAACAGGGCTAATTTTCCATTCCTGACACACACACAGAGACACACACAGAGACGCACACACCACAACTACATCAATTAATGAAAGTACGCTTAGACACACAGATCCACATGCATACACACCAACACTCATACAAACACAACACACACACACACACACACACACACACACACACACACACACACACACACACACACACACACACGTTCAGGCTTCATGTCCGCCTGCACGCTCAGGGGAGAAACACGTGTTCCAGGAGAGGCGGGGGGTGGGGTGGCCCTTTCTCCTCAACAGAGATGTGTTTCAGAAGCCTCAACGTGCCGTCCAATCACAACAAAAGACAACAACTACCGGTAAGTCTTTGCCCCAAGCAAAACCGGATGAATAAAAAAAAGAAACAACGGAAGAGGCCACAGTGATTAGTGGGTGCCAGTGCAGGTTCTTGGCTCCTGATAGCGAAACCTCAATCTGAGTCCTTAGAACGTCCTGTTCCTGGTTTAAAAAAAACCAACAAAAAAAACACTATGGGATATATGACTCCTCACAATGTTTAAATGGACGACTTGATTAATGGGTGCTTGCACTCCATATCAAAACAAAATTCCATTCTCACATGGGAGGTTCCAGGTCTACAGGAATACTCTGATAGCAGACAGTATTTTTCCAGGGAAAAGTGGCACACACAGCGGCGTGACACAGCGGCGTGACACAGCGTGAGGGGATCAGACGAGAGAGACATGGCCGCTTATCACTTCAAAGATAGCTTGACAAAGCAGCGTCCACATGAAAGCTGGCTGTAATGTCACAGAGACCCACAGAGTTCAAACAGCTGGAGCTCGTCCTCTGCAGCTACAGTACCGCTGGCATGATCTTGTGACGGGCGTCAGACAAACTACTCAGATTAGAACACGGGGATTTTCTCACGAGGGGGCAAAGCCATTTACATGGATCCGACTAGAAATGGTCACTGATAGTATGTTAAAATAAAAAAAAATAAAAAACACACGCACACACACACAATGAGGTAAACATAGACTAAACATATAAGTTTGAACTTTACTTATCATAAATCATATTCCCCTCACTGTATTTATTTCATAAGGTCTCCCTGCAGAATAACTATTATCTCTCTGGCATAATTGTGGTGTGTGCCACTACCAGGGTTACCAGTCACCTGGTATCTGTTATGGTTGCTAACTGCAACCAACAAGAGATGTCTGGAGATTTTATCAGAATTGCCAGGAGCAACCATGTGTCATAACAACCATGTCGTTTAACATGCAACTAGGTGCTTTTCTGCCTCCTACACTGGAGAGGTATTCTCAGTATTTTATCATAAAAAGGTACGCAGAACAGTGTGACAAAAGATAATGTGAACACAGAAATGTGGGCGCTCCACTAAAAATAACAAAATACACAAAGCTTTGATTAAACCATGAGTTGAATCGCACGGCACATGGGGACAGACTGGGTGTCAAGTAGCCTACAGTAAACTGTGACATTTGCTGTGATACTACAACAGTCTGTTTGGCAAAGGCTGCTATGAAAGCCTCCTATAAGACCAAACACTCTGCTCAGTCTGTGATTTATAATTAATGAGGAGTTAAAAAGGGACCAGATAGATCTGGTTTCACTTAACGCTCCATTATACAGGGATATAGAAAGAGACAGGTGACCAACTCACTGTCGACATGGAATTAATACAGCCAAGAGAAGACTGAAAGAAGGGGGCATCAGAACATGGAGGGATATAATCATGACATGAAGAGTTTCGTTTTTAATTATTATTGTCCAGGTGAATAAAGTAAACACAGTGTAATGATACCAATACTATACACATGATGCTGAGTTAGGTTGCAAAGTCTGCAGAATATAAGGAGCTAAGCAACCCATTACCTTTTGCTGGTTACTCATCTACTGTTGGATCACAAATGGAAATCTTAACTGGCCCTTTTTACCATGCAGTGATAGCACCATCAATCGGGGAGGGAGGTGATTGGGCAATAAAGGTTCACTAAGTGATATTGTAGGAGGAAGCTAAGCTGTTTTGTAGGAGAGTCATTTTGGATTGAATCAGGGATGTGCTCCTGTACAAGCAGGCAATTACTGCTATGGCAGTTAAGACTACAGCCTACTCCAAAGTTAAGTCAGTTATAACATGGACAGTATACAAATAACACTGAAACTGAACTTGCCACTCAAAATTAGCCTGGCTCCATCTGTCTACGTACTTCCACTCACTTTCCCCCCCTACAGTACTCTGTCTGGAATAGCTTGATCCATCCTTGTTTACTCCGGCTTCAGGACGCCCGACCAACCAGTGAACAGAGGACGTTCCTGAGAGTGATTACGTTGAAGTTGCAAGCCTATCATTATCATTGTGTCCCCCGTGGTTAACATACGTCATTAGCGAATGTTAGTGATTGAACTCCAATGATTTCAAACTTCAGACAAGCGTCCACCAACCAGGAAATAAACATTTACCAATGGATCTAGGCCAGACTCTCTGTGTCACGCCGCACGCCAGAGCCAGTAAGCGCACGCATTGAAATCAACTCATCTTAGTTAAGGGAACAACGCAGTTTAATATAAAAAAAAAACGGTGGAGTGTTCCTTTAAGATATACTGTAAGTAGCCCTATAACCAGTCCCAAACAATTCCTCTATTTTCATTTTTTTATTCAGTCATTCGAACATTATTGGGGTAAGTATTGCTCTTTTCAGTCCATGTTTTTTATGATTATAACCCCTTGTCTATCAATAGTGAAAGTAAAAAACTGTTTTGCCATTGACTAGAGATTAGTTTCACTTTCCTGGTGAGTTCAAATAATAGGTGAGTGCAGAATCATATAGGCTATACTCTGCTAGGCACACAGGTTTTAGTAAAGTAGCCTACTATTCGAGTTGTGCAAACAGACTCCTTCAGATGCGTTGACTGTGAAAATACCAATGGGCTGTTTGATGTGCTGCTGGCTATTAAAGGAAATTACAGATGTCATTTTCATTGGTTTAAAGGATGCTGCACCCAAAAGACACCCCTGCCCTTTTGTGCCCTGAGTCCAGTGTTTGATCACAAAATCACGCCATTAAATAGCGAATGTGGACTGGACATGCCTTACATGTCTTTAAACTTTGTGCCTCTGACCAGACACTTAATATCGCCAAGATAGGGCCCATTGGGTTGATGTTGGGATAACAGCAGATCCTCCATGGCCTTCACCAAGTGTGTGGTACAGATTATATTTCACTGGTGCACCAATGTTTTGACTATGGCTCTATGTCATGAGTATTGTCTCCCGCCCACACAGGGATAGGCCACTCGGCATTAGTCAACCGTGGGTGTAAAGAGAGCTCACTGAAGGAAACCAGCATCCATGTACAGCAACTGCAGTATTCCAGAGCAATACGACGACTGCACATAAAGGTTTATGCAGAACATGGCCAAGAATTTTGTGTTGCAGTTACTGTATGTATTCCCTGTTCACTATACATAAGTTGCGTTTGTTTAATTTCTATATTATCAGAAATTAATTAATTAAATATATTTCACATACACACATTGTAATGTATGTTGCCATTAGAAGGATGCACATCCAAGTAATTGCAGAAGTGAGACCACCTGGGAAGATGAGAAAAATGGCAGTAGTAGATAGCCTGACTCTCGCCAGACCCTTGTAGTTCTGCCATGCTCCAGAGGCGTTTCGCTGAGCTCCACACAAGGGTCTGGGATTGAGGGCAATGGAAACTCATTCAAGGGAGCAAAAAATAATTAACCAATCAGGAGCGCTGAAGCAAGTGTTTGATTCAAACAACAATGGCGGCACGCAGCGAGGAGTCGTGTACTGACATTGATTCTGCTATTTCAACTGTTTTGTCGAATCTATCGAGTATTCATTCTTTAGAAGATGAACAGAGAACGGTTTTGAAGGCATTTATTGGCGGCAAGGATGTTTTCACTCTTCTTCCAACCGGGTGGCAAGAGCTTGAAGTAGCACGTCATTCTAGATAACGGACAAGTGGTTTATCCAATCACATACAAGGATTCTTTTTACAAGGCCCTGCCTTCTGAAATACATCTCCTATCGAGAAGTCCCAGATCCTTGTGTGGAGCTCAGCGAACTACAAGGATCTGGCGAGAGTCAGGTTAAGTAGTAGAGTAGAGTGGAGTAGAAATGAACAATTCTATGGATTTCATACGAATCCTCTAGTATCTCAAATGGACATTTGCACTCAGTTTTCACTTTTCCCACCGCAGGTTCATGTCCAATCCATAATGCTCTCAAGGTTGAACAATTGAAGAGTGCAGGATCAATAATATGCTGAGCTGAAAATCTGTGACAAATCCACAGCGAGTCTGTATCAATAGCCATATGCTACTGGTCGGTGCCAGGTGATATTTAGAGGTTTTATGATAATGGTCCATTAGAGAGAGAAAATATTTCAGCGGTATGCCTTCAAACAAGATAAGGCAGCCCTTTTACAGAGCCATTAGAAGCCACTGCAAAAGGGGAGGCCCCACGTTATTGAATTTAATCCTTTGTTGAAGTCAGCGTGTGTATTTATAGTCTTCAGGGCGAGCCCCAGCAAATGCAATAAAGGCCTAAAAAGGACCGGCTAGGGTATAGCGCTGCAACATCAGGGCCTCGTCCGAGGACTTAGGGCTGAAAACTGAAAACAAGGTTGTAAAAGGCTTTTAAAATGACTGCTGCACAACACGAAGGCAGGCTGACTTGGCCGGGGCTCTAACGAGCTAAATCTGCTGAGTTGTCCTCCAACAGACGTCCACTGCAGTGTTCCCCTGCTCGCTCTTTCCAACCTCTGTATGTTGTTACATCTGTTTCATCTGTGGATAGCCGGTCAAAAGGATGAACATGAATACGAAAAGTACATTTATATCACATGTCAAACGCATTTATTGCAAGCAATTACTGTATGGTGATTAAAGAGTAATTGAGTTATATTCCGCTACTGAATATAAAACCTTTGTGACTTACAGTACTTGCCCTCACATGTCTTGCACAAATGTTTGGTAACAAGATGCATTTTTTCACTCCGCCTTTTGCCATTAGAAAGAAAGTGCTGGTGCACTACTTTAGAAAGTAGGCTACTGAGTTCAGCAACACACATATGGTCGTATAAAACTCTATCAGTTGATATGCTAAAAAATAATGGCCCTTGAAAGCCTTTACCCTTCACTTGTTTGCTTTCCATTGGAAAATGTAACTCCCACTCGAAAGCACTACAGTTTTGAAGCACTGCTCTGTGTTTTTCTTGATGGTTCAAAACATTTTCCGTAATCAGTTATGATATTCAGTGATTATTAGTATGCTGATCAACCTACATACAGTACAGTACACTATCTAACAACCCATTCAAAGGTGTTTGATGATGATGATGATTAAAAACCCTGTTCTCTGCAAAGCCAGTCAAGTTCTTCTATACCAAAATCACTTAAATATGTCTTTATGGACTTTTCTTTGAGCACTGTATACATTATAATGTACTTCTGTGAGATATTTCACTGTAAGAAAGTGGAATGCATTTGACAGCCATCCCTTAATAGGTAGTTTGAAGATGGTGATACTGCGTGCGAGTGATTCTAGACAGCGGCGTGACAAGTGAGTGTCTCACGTTACAGGCCTCTCATCTCAAGCAGTTTTTCATGTGTGTTTTTTTTTCTGAGTACCTGATTAAAATTGAGGGTCTAATTACAGAGTCGCCAAAGACAAGTGGGTTTCTGGAAGTTCCATTTTTAACAGGTCTAAAGATAACAGCAAAGTGTTGCTTTTTTCAGGGAGGAACTCGTGTGAAGTGTTTCCTAAGTGAACTCTTCCTGTTTGCCTGTGACATTAAGAAAATCTGGTTATGGACAGAGGATAGCCCTTACCAATTTAGGAGCAGAGACTTCATCTACCTCCTCTACCATCTGTGTATCACATGTAGTTGCATGTGAAACAGTGATTATAGATCAAGTGTGAAGCATAATCAGAGAGCAGTGAACTCACGTTTATTATATGACCATCCACTGAGAAAACTGTTGTAATGTATGTTGGCAGTTGTAGGTATTCTCAGTTTTACAATAAGCCAACACACGTGCACATGCACACTCACACACACACACACACACACACACACACACACACACACACACACACACACACACACACACACACACAGATAGCCTGCATGTTTAATAAGAAGATAATTAAATATAGTACAGATGCTTAATGTTTATCCTGCATTGAGCCACATAGGAGTCTCAAAGGTTAGCTTTTGACCTGGCGGACCTGACCTCTTTTGAAAGGGAGAAGGGGAACTGGCATTGCTCGTTAACCTCCAATTACCTCTGCTAGCTTCCTCGGCGTAGCATGTGGGCTGGGCTTGTTGTGTGTAGAGGTGAAAGGAGTGGGCGAAGGAAGCCGTGGGTAGAGGCACTCTGCACAGCAGAAAAGGTTCTGTGTTTGACGGAGGACTTTCACTTGGTTTAGCCGGAATAATTTTGCTTCACTGACAACACAAAGAAATCATTTGAGTCTATGCTTTTTGGTGTACGCATGTGTTGCAAAAGGAGCTATTGCAGATGATCAAAATTGCAAAGTGTGGAAATTTGAACCTGATAAGTGCATATTTAACAGTAGACTGCTAACAGAGATCTGGACATAAAAGCAGGCTTAAAGGGATATTCCGCCATTTTTGGAAATACGCTCATTTTCCACCTCCCCTCGAGCAAAACAATCGATATTTACCTTGTTCCCGTTCATCCAGCCATTCTGTGAGTCTGGCGATACAACTTTTAGCTTCAGCCTAGCATAGATCATTGAATCGGATTAGACCATTAGCTTCTCGCCTGCTAGCTTCATGTTTAAAAGTGACTAAGATTTCTGGTAATTTTCCCATTTAAAACGTGTCTCCTCTCAAGTTAGAGAGTGCAATAAGACCAACTGAAAATGAAACCTGGCGTTTTTCAAGGCTGATTTGACATGGAACTACACTCTCATTTGGCGTAATAATCAAGGCAACTTGCAAACGTAACATAGGCGCAGTGATATCGTACGCAGCATCTGAAAATAGTCCCCATAGACAACAAGCAGTAGTAGTGCCAGTAAGTTGCAAGTTGCCTTGATTATTACGCCAGATGAGAGTGTAGTTCCATGTCAAATCAGCCTAGAAACACGCCAGGTTTCATTTTCAGTTGGTCTTATTGCACTTTCTAACTTGAGAGGAGACACGTTTTAAATGGGAAAATTACCAGAAATCTTAGTCACTTTTAAACATGAAGCTAGCAGGCGAGAAGCTAATGGTCTAATCCGATTCAATGATCTATGCTAGGCTGAAGCTAAAAGTTGTATCGCCAGACTCATAGAATGGCTGGATGAACGGGAACAAGGTAAATATCGATTGTTTTGCTCGAGGGGAGGTGGAAAATGAGCGTATTTCCAAAAATGGCGGAATATCCCT
Source organism: Sardina pilchardus (assembly GCF_963854185.1). Taxonomy (NCBI): domain Eukaryota; kingdom Metazoa; phylum Chordata; class Actinopteri; order Clupeiformes; family Clupeidae; genus Sardina; species Sardina pilchardus. The sequence goes on along the minus strand of NC_085003.1, from coordinate 13,512,653 downwards.
TTAATAAATGTTTTATTACACAGTAAAATACCTGCCTCCTTCTGCCTCCACTGAATATGCAGAGCAGCCTCAGTACAGGAACAGATCTCATAACCGATAGTGGCTTTGGAAGCAAACCGCCAGACACGCTTTCCAGACACAAATCTTTAAATAGCCTGCTGAATAGAAACAGAAAGCGAATATAACGTTGAGTCATGTGTTTTAAACGTAAGTAGGTTATTGCCAATGTTGTCTTCTTCATAATCTATTGAGGCCTGGCCTTACTCATTCATTTAGATGCTGCAATCATTTCACTTGAGTGTGGCTGTTTAATGACTTTAATCTAGCCTCCTAAGGGGCCTGGACTAAAGCACTTTGTTATGGGCAGACTACCTGCAGTATAGGTATATACACAACAGCGCACACATGGACACCATGTGAAACACATCATGTCATCCACATAGTCCATTTGGTCAGCGTAACTGGTTAGCTGGTGCATGAATATTTACGTCCATCGGTCATGGTAAACTCACACTGGTGGGGAGTGGTCACAGGGTGTTGCCTGTACGGGTTGCTGGAATAATCATGGTGTTGCCTGTAGGGGGAGCCGTTGTTGTGGACCTGCTACATTGTCCTCTACTCACTGCATAACAGGAGCACCTCCGCTGCAGGATGTGGTTTACATCATTGTTTGAGTTACTTGCAGTGATGCTGTGGCATAAATTGATTCTGAACAGGAAATAAAAGGTCAGCTCTGCTCACCTGCGCCACTCTGCATCTGGCCTCGTGCCTACGGCCAAACCACACCCAACCCGCGGGCATGTACTCCCAACAGAGGAGCACGCTCACTCACAACTCCCATTTTAGGATGGATGAGCCTTTGGAAAATATCCTTACCAACCCCACTCTTACTCCTGCTTAAGAATATAACGACTTTAGAATGACTGCAAACATGCAATACATAAAAGGTTAATGTTTAGAAATGAATGAAATGTCAATGCCATTAACTGTACACTACACGTGAAGTCCAGAATGAACTAGAATCCACATATTTCTAGAGATGTTTATCACATTATTGACTGCAACTCACTAATGTCAGTCAAGAGAGCTGTGATGAAAAGCATTAAACATACTATAAAAATCAGTTGAATACAACATGCATGGCTCTCAGGAGAGCATCCGCAACAAACTGACAGGTACTTTAACTCAAAACTAGGTTGTTCCATAAAACCTCTTTTCAAGGCTCACAGAGCCTTCTTCTCCCTGGTGGAAGACAAAAGGTCTCCTTAATCAGCCGCCCAACGTGAGGAGAAGAGGTCTCACAGCACAATTAGCACTCTCACGTGTCAACTTCAGAATTCATGCATTTAGTGAAACCTTCCACTGAACACCTACACCTTTCTTCTGAACATCCATTATGTTTACATTGTCAGCAATACACCCACGACTGCTCAGAGTGCTTCCCTACTGTCATTGCCAAGCTCAACCATGATGAGGTTAGCAGAGAGGGTATAAGGCCAGAGCAAAGCAATTAGCATCAGTGCAGCCTATCTGTAGAATGCCACCACACATAACTTAGAGCCTGCATCACACAGTGTTATTTAAAGTTTTACGCTGGTAATGAAAGTTTCATTCTACTTCAATGGAAATGACAGCACAGGGACATTCTGCTTGTCTCCTTTACCTGAGGAGAGATTTCAAGCTTTTGTCAGTCTCCATCATTGGGTCACTTTCCTTATTACACTTAAACCTTACCTTTATAGTGTGATATATAGAACTCTCAAACTTGGACAAACGTGTGTCTGACCTCATGGTTGTATATTAAGCATCTATTCAATACACAGCGTTTTCCCTCCAATAAGTAGTCACTCCGAGTAGTAAAATGAGTGCATGCTCTAGGCTGGAGGTCATTATCAGGTCCAGCAGCTGCTGTGGCTGGTAGAGGAAGAGGTAACAGCGGGGTCTTTTATTCCTGCTTCTGCAACCTTGTTGGAAGAGCCGGGCATGTCTGGGGCCATGGCCACGGGCCAGGCTTTCAGTGAGAGCACAGAGGCAGTAATAATGCATGCACTAAATGGCCTACACTGGCCGACCTTAAGGAGAATAGGACCGATTGAACGATTGTGTGCTCACCGTGGGTGGGTGCAGTGTTGGCAGTTGTGGGCAGACTTCAGACATGTTACATATAAGGCAGCTGGCAGATTCCCCGAGCACCTGTCAAACTAATTCAATTCTTTATAGGCTTTTTAATTGGGGAAAAGCTAGATGGGATTTCAATCCCCACCACCTGTCAAATGAATAATCCACACATTCATCCCCTTGATGTTCATTTTACACTAATACAATTGAATCATCAAGGTAATGTGATGCTCAAGTTTCTGTCACATATTAATCAGCATCAATATAGTACACATCCCTCCTACCTCACTCACAAATGACACATGTGATCCTTTAGCTTGAAACAGTGTAGATGGCTAGAAATATGAAACAAATGCATTTGATGTCAAGAAATGTGCACAAATCCATGCCCAGGCCAACCGTCTGTGCAAAGAGGTTGTCTTCCTTTTCCATTCTATGTTAATTGGGTTGTGATGGATGACTCCAAGCCTGCCATGGTCGTGTCCCTGGACATGGAAGCTGGGGAAACATGCCGTCTCTTGCGCAAGGACACAGAAAGCGTCTTTTGGTGCCCAGAGAACCACCGTCCCAGCCATGTGACCGGTCTACCGTACTGACCGCTGGAGAGCCATGCTCCGGGAAGTGAGAGCAGACTTTGGGCAAGGGAGCAGGAATAAAAGATGACTTCATTTACAGCTACTGTAAATGCTCAGTCTTCATGACTTCCTCAACCTAATGCCCCCCATATGCTAATGTGTTACATAACAAATGGCAGACCATTATAAGTAGAAACAAATGTAATCAATTCATGAACACTGATCACTTGTTAGATCACAAGGAGGAAAAGTGGCATTGGGATATTCTGGTGTGTGCATGCACTTGTGTTTGTGTGTGTGACTGTGTGTGTGTGTGTGTGTGTGTGTGTGTGTGTCTGTGTGTGTTTGTGTCTGTGTGTGCTTGTGTGTGCATGTGCATGTGTATGTACCCATGTGTGTGTTTGTGTGTGTGTGTCAAGTAATTATTCCACAAGAGGTGGTGTTGAGTTCACCTTATGTCACAATACCTTGAGAAGAAATCGACCACTGGGCGCACGTCACAGGATTATGGCAAAAGGAGGGCAGACACACAAACGGCACGTGAACACAGCACTAAAACAAGGTCAAGGCAAAGGTGTGACCTTTCCAGTCGCTTTTCCACTGTGTGAGAAAATAATATTCCACTATAAGAGCAGGCAGGCAAGGAAGTGAACTCAGGTCACCGCTATTTTTAGTTTCAGATGCATGGGTCGATGTTCCATTTGATGGAGAAAAGATAGAGATGGATGGTTTTCATCTACCTTCTTGATGCAAATGTTGATCATTTGAATAAGTCTAAACACGCTTGTTCACTCAAAGGGAGTGGATAAGACAAAATCCTAAATCAGGCTCCTCAGCCAAGCATATTTGGTCTCTGCATTTATCCCATCCATGAATTAATGAATTAATGAATTAATTAGTGAACACACACAGCACAGTGAGGTGAAGCACACACTAACCTGGAGCAGTGAGCAGCCTTGATACAGCGGCGCTTGGGGAGCAGTGAGGGGATAGGTGCCTTGCTCCAGGATGTGTGTGTGTGTGTGTGTGTTAGGGGTCAGTTGCCTTGCTCAAGGGCACTTCAGCTGTGGATGTGGGCATGGAAGAGCAGTGCAGAGCAAGCCTTCAGAAGCAGCAGACCAGCTCTCCACCAGGTGAGAAGCCAGTGGGTGGCATCCCAAAATTCACACTTTGTGAGAGTGCCACAGTGTGAGAAGCGGGATAGCTTGGCTCAGCAAAGCTGAGATATCAGCTACCATTTCCTTTGGCACTCTCTGTCAATGTGGAAGGCATGCCTTCACCCTGGACTGGAGGAGGGCATAAGTTAGGACATAAGTTAGCCTTGCCAACGGTGAAATTCACAATTGGCAAATGGTTGTGTTGAGGGGATGTTTGCTGTGCAATGCAAGTCATTTCCCTCACAGGATCAAAAGTATACGTAAGCCAAAGAAGATGGACATGTGTCATTGGTGTGATGTGATTGGACTGACACAGCCTTTTGTTTCAATTGGACGACGATGTCATTCTGCCATTCAAATAATAGTCTGCCGTTCCAACAAGAATTACTGTAGCTATTATAAAACAGAAGATGAAATGCAGCTGCCTAGATCTAGCAGCACTAGATCTTATTCAGAGATGCACTTTACAGAATGAAATGTAGTATTTCCAAAAACCACATCAACAAGCATTTCAAACGAATGTTCTATCACGAGAGAGAAACATTGAACAAGGCTGTAGCATTTCTCTTTTCTTTTTTTGCAAGCTGTTGGGGCGCATCATGGCTAGTCTGGTTTTGACAGAGCAGAGGCGCATCCCTGTCATTAATAAGGTAGGTGTATGGATGAAAGAGCTGCACACATGAAAGGCTGGATCTCCATGGTTTCCTTTCGAGCCCGGCTTCGTTGCCATGGAGAGAGAAGTGGGAAACCTTTTGGATGGCAGTGGCAGACCGAGACAGTGATAGACAGACAATGCCTCCGTTCGAATGCTAATCTAGAATGACTTTCATATTGTGACCTGTTTGCTTTATTTATGGGCCATTGTTCTCTTACTGTGGACACTGGTCTCCTGCCTATACCATCTGATAGAACGCATGTTGAGAGATGTCAAGCCTCTTAATTATTAACGATCATCTGACAATGCAATTGTAAGAAAAAAAATGTTGTCCTCTGTAAAGAACAAACCAGCTTGATATTGCGACTCGAGTCAACTGTTGGCTGACTTTTCTTCATTATCTGGCCTTTATTCCAACAGGAAGGTCCCAAGTCCGTACAATCGATTCACCACATCTCTCCCTCCATTTAGCCGTTGTCATATGCCTGCAGTGTGTCAGAGACCTCTACCTCTCTGTTTGCCTTTTGCTTAATGGCTATTGAGAAAATGATTGCATAACATCCCACTGGGTAACTAAGCAGGCCACATAGACGCACCTGCCCAGTGAATATGGATCCCAGTCCCTCTTTTCTGACATCCTGACCTGACATTTAAATCACCTGACACTTAAATTAGATCCTCTCGGTAGATACATCAACCTCCTCAAGACCCACCTCTCCTCTGAGCACCTGGCACTATTTAACAGCTGGACATGCTCAATCTCGTACACTTACCATGAACTTGTTTTCACTTTGGATAAAAAGGTCACTTAAATGATTGAATGTGAATAAATGTGACATCGCCAGCAGACACAAACAAAAAGAATGGTCCGTGTGGAGGCTTTACTAAGTAATGGTCAGCAGCATTTCTCTGTCGTTTAAGTGTACACTTACGCCACCTTATATATCCCGGCCCGACTTTGGGCCGGGATATCCAGGCGACTGACCTCAAAGAGAAACAAAGCTTGCGTCAAAAGCATATAGACTAAATCATCCAACATGTTATGACAGCCAAAAAATCCTGGGGAAGATTTTCTAAAACAATCACTCGTGTAGAGTAGGGGTAGTGACCTGTAAAGCACATTATGGCCCTGTACATTCTGTTTAAATAAGATAAAAATCGAAAAAGGAAATGCAGTATAGGCGCAGTTGGTCATGACATGGTTGTTATGTACAGAGAGGGGACACGCTTGGTGTGCCCTCCATACAATGACTCAGGAGGTTTCAGCGGCCATATAACTAGGAGCAGGTGCAGCCGTGTCCAGCTGGATCAGGTACGTGCGAGTCGAGAGTGCCTCAAGCCCGCTCCGTGGCCTCACAGGCGGACCCAATCTGTCTGACCGCATGTTTGAGGACAGGTCAGGCATGGCATGGACTGTTCTGTGACCCAGCCCAGAAGAAAGGAAAATTCTAAATGAGATCTTTCAGTTGTCTAGCCGTTTTTCCATAGCATGATTGAACTCGGTTTTGTCATCCATATGAAATGTTGCCCATTTTCTCGTATTTCTGAACTCCAGTTCCTGAAAAATAACCATCCTCAGTCCAATAAATGTTCAATTAATCTCTATCTATTCTTTTGCTCTTTATTTCTCATTAATGAGGTCCAGGCGAAACAGGTCCGATCTCAATAAGAGCTTATTTATTTCTTGAAAGACAAAGAAAAGACGGAGTGGTTCCAGTGAGGGAGTAAGGGGATGGGGACTAGAACAACTTTAAAAGGCAGTAGCTTACTGAGACAGAGGGAGAAGTAAGCGGTAATGTTGTACATACAGCATGATCTACTCTCAAGGGTTCTCAGAAAAGACCAATTTTAGAACATTTGAAGAGTCCAGACAACAAAGCCTCTAAATAAACCCAGCCTTTTTTTTATCAGGCTACTATAGCTTTTCTTTACCTACAAATTGATATTTTAGACCAGAAAGAGAGGAGAATTCAATTGGTAATTAGTTTTGAATCAACATTATTAACATGTACTATGAGTGGAGAGCATTCATTCACAATCATGATCTCATTTCTGATGGAGGCTTTTGCATCTGAACCCTTAATTTGTGTTTGATAGTAAAATATGAACATAGAAAGTATAAGAGAAATAAATTCATCCACAACAACAAGAGACTCAAGATCTCAAGCCACCCACCTCAAAATCAATTGCTTGGAAAAAAATAGCATTTCCTCTGTTTGCAATCAAGACAGCAGAGTCGCCGTGACCTCACATCCAAACAAATAGATGAATCATACCCAAGACTGCCGTCACACTAACTAAACAAGGCAGTGCTCCTTTGAAAAACGCTGACCTATTTTTGCCTAATGGTTTGCCATCACATTCAGCTTCACTATTTGATTCACTGGCAAATGATACCAAGACGACCGTGAGAAAAGACAATGAAGTGATCCTCATTGTAATATAAGACACCTGCATTTCATCACGATTCTACTTTACATTTGTGACAGATTCAGAGCAACCACCATTTCCCCGATAAAACTACCTCAAATGTGCATCGGGTGTAAAAGGTAGGCTACAGTTCGGTAATATACTCCCATGACCCTAACTGCAGGCCTTTCCCATGAGCAAAAGCTACTGAGAGGATACCATGACACATTAGTGTCCACGTGTACTCATCATTTTGTCATCCTGAACATGCAAATTGAATATAAATATAAAAAAATTTAGTGCTGCTGAAAAGTTATTTTAGTTTCACTCATCTTTCAGTTCTAACAAAATCAGTTGCTAGGTCAAAGGTCAACTGCATGGGATGGTAGGAACCTGGTGAAGGAGAGCACTCAAGAGTGAACAGTTTAGCCAACATTAATAAAGTATAATACAGAAATAACAAAGTAACATGAGAAACATAAAGTCACCATCCATACGTGATAAGTGTTCAGTATTCAGCAACAGATAGAGGCTGTGATGATAGAAACCTGAATGCCAATTGTCATCAAATATGTAGTTATCAAAGTGTTAATATTGGATTGTAAAGTCACCCATCTGCCACAATGTTATCATCACACTGTATTATATTCTACAAACAAATGGGAGAGGTATTCTCAGACAGCATTTTGAGCTCTAATGTGCAATCTGTTTCAGTGGCCTTTCCTCTTCTTTCAACTAGGCTCTGCTAAGGGCATACAGCAAAGGTCCCCCATGTGACCTGTGTGGCTGAGGCAGCATTTCCTTTCGAGGCATACTGTAGCTCAAATACGTCATTTGGTGATGTGGCCACCGGCTACTTGGGCTCGCACCATATGGTGACACTCCTGGACATGCACTGTATATGCCAATCTCTCTCCACGAAGGGCTGATCACACAGGAGCTCTCTACACTTTAATTAGGATGATGCAATGAGCTGTGAAAGACAACAGCCTCATTTTTTTAGGAAAAGGACGAGGACTTCGGTGGAAGAGTGCAGTTGAGGCACTCATCCGAGCTATTTATTGCGGGACACGTTGCACCGTGAGAGCCAGCAGCAGTTCTGACAGACAAGGGGGGGGACAGACAGGAAGACAGATGGGGAGGCTGGGCCGAGGCTCTCTGGTCTCTAAGTGTCCTCTTGCAGATGTGGCACTCTGCATGACTGATCTGCTGTCCCTATCTCACATGGCATGACGCAAGGGCATGACGCAGCGCCTAATAGTTAGGCCTCTGGACATTACTTCCAAATGATTGCTTCTGGACTACGGGCAAGTTACAGTGGCGTTAATTAAGTCTAGGTGCACTGCAAACAAAACCCTCATCGAACGTGTGATATGGAGCCACCGATTGCAAGCTAGTGCTGCAAATATGCATGTATTACGCTGTCAGTGTTTTCCCTTAGAAAATGTGCACTGATGGGTGAACCTGATTAGACTCGAGATAGGGCACAGATCTTAAAATGTATCCAAACAAATCCTCCAGCTGGCATATATAGACTGACTTGAGGAATAACAGATGGTATACAAAGGTGTCCAAAGTCTGTGCAAAGACATACACGTGTCATGAGATATGTGACTGATTAAACAATGGGGTTTGCACAAAGAACTTCTCAAAATGAATTCTCAGATGCCAGGCAGTACCAGTAAACACGATTTGCGGAAAGAGTCACCTGACGGGAATGGCTTTCATTTCCCGACAAGGATTTTGTCTAGCCGGAACTATGAAAGCACTTTTTCATATAACCGTAACTGCATGTGTGGTTTTGCCAATGCCATACCGCATTCTTATATTGACAGACAGTACCAGCAAAACAGGATTAACAGCAACCTGATAGCTTTCATTTCCAATCTGGAAGATCAGTTAATTTATATCATGATTTCAGCCTGGAGATTTTCTCAGTTTATAAAAAGAAATAGGAAGAACAACTTATTATACATAATATATAAATCTGTCATGCTCCTTGACCAATTGACCTCACAACATCAAACCATGTGCAGCAACACAGAGACTGTCCCTCACATGCTTCAATAGACCGAGTGAACCCTGCCTGACCTGCCGACGAATTTGGATTTTGCCCGTGAGCTCAGGCTGGAAACCTGCCCATCTATCTCCCCTGCTTCCTGTCTACAACCTTTGGGTCCAATCACAAACTACTGTAGCTTATCCAAAAGTTGCACCGGATCGTTGGTCTGTTTGGGTGAAAGTCAAGACTATCCAAGTGTACAGAGTCATTTGAATGATGCCAATTGAGTACGCCTCTTGTGCAGTAGAAATAAAGCGCAGACTCCCAATACTAATGTTCAATCTTAAAAGATTGAGCTTAGTATGGTGATAGGCAGACTAATGCATCAAGGCTTGGATTTTAAATGAATGTTAAACTAACTTAACAGTGGTTGATCTGAATGATATAGCTGAACCAGAAGGAATTATTCAAACACTGTCTTGAATGCCTTACACATATTGGCATGGATTACTCAACAGCTGTTGAAACAGTTGTGAGCGATAAGGAGGACAGGCTTTAAATTGCTGCAATTGCAAGCCTTGGGAGGCTATTATAACCCAAACACGATACGATTGGAAGGACATACAGTATGTGTGTGTGTGTGCGTGCGTGCGTGCGTGCGTGCGTGCGTGCGTGCGTGCGTGTGTGTGTGTGTGTGCGTGCGTGCATGTGTGCGTGTGTGTGTGTGTGTGTGTGTGTGCGCGCGTGTGTGTGAGCATGTGCGTGTGTGTTTTGCCTCTAAATTGCTCTAAATTGATTTGTTGTCCGCATGCCACCTAACTTAGAGGTACAGTTGGGGAACAGAACAATCAGAAAAAATAAAGGTTATCAGCCGTGTTATTACGTTATCAGCAAAGGGGAAGTACATTATGTGAACACAATTACATCACCGGCATTGAAAACACATAAACACATTCACTTTCAAAACAAGTTTGCATTTGAAATCAAAAACAGATTGGTCTGGTTTTGGAGCTGCTGTTGTCAGTATGGTCTTTGTTTACCCTGGTTGGTACAATAATAAGCACCACCCTCACGCATACAGTATCTCAGAGTCACCTGGTCCATGCCTTTGTGTCAGTCCTGCCCCACTTAATATCTCAGTCACCTGGTCCATGCCTTTGCCAGTCCTATTCCTTGTAATCAGGCAAAACAAAAATATCCCAAGATGTAAAAATGTTTCTATTTGGCTAAATCATATTTGACCAAGCTATTTGCCAAGTTCTTGGCAATGTTGTGAAGTCACACAAACATTTAGGTGACAATACTTCTGGTGTCCAGAAACTCGCATATGCTAACCTGAGCATTATCACTGCAGAGTCCCAGTCAAAACATTATGTAAGAATCACTTTGTAATTTGCCTACTCAAATATTACAGGTCTTGCAGACGCTATTTGACATGCAGTTAACCTGAGGTGTACCATAAACATGGTACATTTTTACATTTTTACTGCTCTGCCCCATCTGACAAGTCTCTTTATCTCTATCGTCTGTAAGAGCCTCCTTCAAGCATTGACCTTTCTTGCTAATCACCCGCAATAGGATAATCACAAAATGGATAGTTTTCAAAACCAACTACAGTAGTTGTCCATTGCAGCTTCACATGTTTCACCCATATTATTTCTCCCTGGTGTGATTGTTTCAAGATTCAAGAGAACTTCACTTTCTGTGAAGGAACTTCATCGAACTCTGATATGATCAGTCCAAACTTACCACATTCTTACCAGATGCTAAAAACAACAACTCGTTTACAAGAAATGGTTGGCGTCAGTCCCTCTGTTATTGTATCATCCCTTCCTTGTTCCTCATCAGACATTCACAGTTGGCACCAGACTAAGACAACTCACGAACTCATGTGTCTAATGTAAACATGACCATTTGTTTTGAATGAAACTGAAAGGGTGAGCTAAACTGGATGTAGGATCAATGCTAATGACATCAGGCACCAAGCTCAAAACCCCCCCTATATCTTTCCCTTGCACCTTGATGCGACCTTGTGATGGCTGCCTCTCTCTACAGCCTGATTAACATGCAGCATCCCTCTATGCCCAGAGCTGAAAGCGCAGAGGAGCACCTGTGTAACCAAGCAACCGCAAGCCAAACAACGGGGCCTTTTCAACCACAACCCCTTCCCCATTGGAGACTAAGATTTCTCTCAAACATCAATCCATATTAATGATATGCAGCAAGAGCTCTCTTCGCACGTCTAGTGAATCGACCTCCTCTCATCTACACGTTGAATAAGACGTTTGGAAGCAAAAGATTGAGGCCATGAATATTCCCAGCTAGTGGCTGACAGTAGGACAGATACGGTTAAGGTCTGGGACAGAATCCACTTGATTTGAGTCAGTTCTGCCTCAAGCTACTGTACTTCCTTCCTCTTTTAGTCTTGTTTTAAAGATTGTAACACCTGATAAACTCAACGCAATGTTTTCCCCTGGGGCCAAATGCATGCTGATACCATTCCACAAGCCTGCTAGCCTGACTAACGGCACCACATCTCAATGAGATGTGGTCTGGGAACCATACGTTTGTTTTCTCGTATTTGAGGCATGATTTACGAATGCCCAGATCTGTTTATTGGGCACTACAGATGTCTATCAAATGCGTTTGTGCGTAGCGGCTAGCCAGTCGTATCAATTAGCCTACTGTATACCAGATGACATATGAGCCTTCTCAAATTCTCTCGCATTCAATTCACTGAATAAGGTCCTCCAGAGATTTTCCAGGTTGCAACTAACTCTGGAATAAGACCAGTTGGGATCTGGGAGAGGGGAGTATTAGGCCTACAGATGGTAAACACACTAGGTCAGGTCAGGACAGTTTCCCTTTCGCAATGAAGGGGGGATTTGACCTGCAATTCATTCATTCATTTATTGTGAAATAAGAGTTTTGCAGACACAGCTCTGAAATACACTCCTTTGTACAGTACATTTGGGAGAGTAAAAAGTATTCAAAGGCACATTTGTATGCATACCGACCACCCAAAACACACACAAACACATTTGTTTTGTCTAAATAAAATTCATGTTATATTCCATATGTCACCCCATCTGGATGATAAAGGTCATTATAAAGTCTAACTGCAGTGTGTAAGAAGGCCTGCTGAAGGCACTTGGTCCTGGCAGGAGGTACAGTATAGTGAGTGTGCTGTAGCACTGTTTCTCAATTGCCTTCCAGTATGGTGTAGTGTGGCTGGAGGAAGACGGTAGTGGGTGTGATGGGCTCATCATCTCTTTAGGCATGGAAATGGCTGCTTCCGCTCTGCACTCTTTCAGAGATATGGGGGAGAGGCTGGTCTTAAATGCCCTGCGTTGCACATTTTCCATAGTTCCATTTCCTGCCCTTTGCTACATCCAATCAGAAGTCCATGTCTATACTCCAGCACGGATCTAATGAGGGCAAAGTATATCAGCAGGAGATCATCAACTGTCCATACTTGTTCGAGACAGGACCCTCAGCAAATACAGCCGTGTGTTGATGCCTTATGTACCATTTCCTGGACTTGATGTGTGTGTGAGAGAGAGGAGTCTACAGTACATGCCAGCCCAGGTAGCGAGCAGTTAGAACCAGATATAATGGTGGCATCACAGAGATTTTTCTTGCACTTGTGATCTGCCTCACAGCTCTTCTTCCCATTTAACATTTAACAACCCCATTGTTTTGCAGGGCCCATTCGTTCAGGTGCTGGCCTGGGCTATACCATATAGGACAGCATGCAGGGGAGTGGGGGGACCCCCGCAACCGCCGTCATAGAGAGGCCATCTCACCCCACTATAAGTCATTCAGAGTGCCCAGTCTGTGAAGGATTTACGTGGGGCGGGAGTGTACGCAATAGCCATCTGTTAAGAGGCTAATCAGTGTATGGCCAGACTGGGGAGTCTCCCATAAACATCCAAACCATCGCTCGGCCAAGCCCAGCTGGCCAAACACCAAGCACAAAGGTGACGAGGAGAGGAGCAGAATGGGTTTCCCAGCCGAGCCTGCGAGGACTCCCCCGCCACCATAAAACCCTCCCAGGCCCTGGAGGAAGAGCGGAGGCTGGGAGAGCCTGGCAATCCCACCGATGTGATGCTGAAAAAGCCCTCTGACGTCAGCCAGACATCCATTTACATGCAGAAACAAAGGGATGGGTTGAGGAGGAGAGAGAAGAGAAACAATAGAGAGAGGGAGAGAGAGAGAGAGAAAGAGAGAGAGGAGAAGGAGAAATAAAACCCAAAAGAGACTTGGAAATGCAACAAAAATAAAAAAAAAAAACCCATTATTTTCTGAGGTTATGTCAAAGGTTATATGTCAAATAAGTAATTGTTGAATGCAAGAGCAAGATTATTCTGTTGCCCTAGTTTCACGTTCTGTCAACATCTGCTTTCTAATTTCCTACCACCATTGACACACAAAACACAAAACATCTACTACATTCTGTTTAAATTATCTGATGACCCAAAGGCCTTTGTATTAATCAGAGCATTGACAGGGTTCTTGTGCTCGGTAAAGAGAGCCACAGGCCTGACACTGGCAGTGTATTCAGGTCCATGTCATGCCATGTAATAAGTCTCACACATCCACTCTTATCCTTCCAGTGTGTGTGGGTGTGTGTGTGTGTGCGCGCGCGCGTGTGTATCCTAGACAAGTAAATGGACTTTGTGATATGGATTCATGTAAGCATGTGAAAATTGCCCACTATCAATGAATGCTTATTTTTCATAAGCACATAAATAACGCATAGCTCAATAGCCTGGTCATTTCATTTCATTATTTTCTGAGGTTATGTCAAAGGTAATGTCAAATAAATAATTGTTGAATGCAAGAGCAAGATTATTCTGTTGCCCTAGTTTCACGTTCTGTCAACATCTGCTTTCTAATTTCCTACCACCATTGACACACAAAACACAAAACATCTACTACATTCTGTTTATATTATCTGATGACCCAAAGGCCTTTGTATTAATCAGAGCATTGCCAGGGTTCTTGTGCTCGGTAAAGAGAGCCACAGGCCTGACACTGGCAGTGTATTCAGGTCCATGTCTGAAGTGATTCACATGTTAATATTTAACCCAGCCTGATGGGGAGCTGGGGGAGCACAAGCAGGATGCTTTTAGAAAAGGATCTGATTTGCTGAGGGCAGCAGGATGTAACACAAACACACACACACACACACACACACACACACACACACACACACACACACACACACACACACACACACACACACACACACACACACACACACACACACACACACACACACACACACACACACACACACACACACACACACACACACACACACCTGCCAAACCAACTCAGACTCACTCTGGCTGCACTTCAGCTAAGTAAACACCTATAGGTTTCTACAGTACTATAGGATGACAACATGGCTGTAAAGAACCGAAGCTGGGGGGATTTGATGACTGACTCATATTATGTTTGTGTGGAGGCTGTAGATTGAGTTTTCATTTGCTGGGTTGTTGTTGCTTTTCAGTGAATGCCCTCATGTTTCTTGGGCCCCATGTTTCTGAAGGTCACCCAATGTACATGCAAAATCAAAGTCTTCAAAACAATAACAGGCTCTTTTTTGCTGCCTGTGTAGAGAGGGAACACTTAATTCAGTTGGAAGACCAAACAAGTCATTGAGATTACCATTGGTAGGGATGTGATCCACTGCTCAGACATAAACATGGCAAAGGCACTGACTTCAAACAACATGGTTGCTTAGCAACTGCTATTTTCTATAGGGAGCATCTTGACAGAATCCCTTTTTTGGAAGTTAATGTGAGCTCATTATTTCAACCAGAACTGACAATGTGGCCCAAAAATACACAAACAATACGGCATCCCTCTGACATTTGCTAATAATGTATAAAGCATGGCTGGATAATGACTGTTTGTGCCACGTATAATAGTGGGTATGCAGTCATGATATCTCGTTCCCTGCTCAAGCCATGTGAATGGGCTCACGTGGTAGCGACCTTTCATGTCATGTCAGATTCATGCTAGATTCAGTTTCAACTAATTGTCATTAATAAGTCTCACACATCCACTCTTATCCTTCCAGTGTGTGTGTGTGTGTGTGTGTGTGTGTGTGTGTGTGTGTGTGTGTGCGCGAGTGCGCACGCGTGTGTATCCTAGACAAGTGAATGGACTTTGTGATATGGATTCATGAGTAAGCATGTGAAAATTGCCCACTAATGAATGCTTATTTTTCATAAGCACATAAATAACGCATAGTTCAATAGCCTGGTCATTTCAGATCAGCAAACATATCAAGCGTACAGCACTGGCATCAAGAGCTTTTGAATGCTTGTAAAATAATGCGTCAATCCCCCACTAATAGAGTCTTTTATGATGTACTGTATATCATGCTGTTTGGGAATGGATCAAAACAAGCCCAAACACTGTATTTCTACAGAGGAAATGACCAAGGCAAACGCAAATGATCAGTGTGCAATATAAATACATCTAGTGCCAAGTTTGAAAGGCTGCAGTGGTGTGTAGCTCTGCTCTTACAACTCAATACTAATTCCCATTTCTGCCAGGCGAGGCAGTTATGTAGTTTGATTCATATTTTCCCTTAAAGGTTTATGGCACTTTGTGTCCACCTTGAGCGTCCACCTTGCTATGGACATGCTCCAGGCTATAATTTCCTTTCCTGAATCAAATATAGATTTCCTAGCTGCCTCTAAGCAGTCCTAAGCACACATGTACTGTAGTTTGGCTTGAGTTCAGCATGCTTTGATAAGATGACTAGCCTTTTTGATCCTTGATATTTGTTTCTCAGACCACAGACACTTGCACAGATGAGTGTATCTCGATTAAAATGATGAGCTCCAAGTGATCAAAGGAGCTGGAAAAATCCAGCAGCCCAACGTGAGAGCTGGTGAAGTGGCTCTGCTCTGAAAGGCCCCCAAAAGCACACTGCTCATGGGATTTTCCATCTACTGTCACTGAAAAACAAATAGCGTTCTCTCATGCCAACCCAGGATGTTTGAACAACAGTAAACTCTGTCTAGCCACAACTACTGTAAACGATGCTAACACTTCCGGATACAGTCGCAAGATAGCCATAGGAGTTCAATAAATTAGTAGTCAAGGATCTTTTTTTCCAGATTATCATAGGCCTATTGTTAGACCATTTGTAGATGGCAGCAACCAGAGGTGTCCCAAATATGTTTAGGACGCTTTTAAACAAAGTATTGTACACTTTTCTCTGTATGGCTCCGTCCCTGTGAAACAGAAACACATGGCCTTGAAGTTGACATAGCACCTTGCTCTTTGTGTGTGTGGCTATCAGATGTTAGCGCCAGTTTATCTTAGTGTATTCTCCTGTGTTCTTCTTACAACAACTGTGAAAGAGGAGAGATGAAAGATGTGAGATGTGTAGATAAACTCTGGTCATCACCACCGCCACCACACGTAGCGTTCGGTTGGCCAGCGCTCAGTAAGGAGACACTGGACTGGTCAGCGGACATGTCAGAAAATGCCGGCAGCTGATTTGATGGGCCGAGCCAGGTTTCAGGTTACCATGGATATTTTTAATCCCACCAAAGGTCAGGAGGAAACAACAGGCTTAGAGGAAAGGGGAGAGTCTGTCTCAATCTAGCAACACAGGAAGGCATGTTTATCATTAAGCCAACCATCCAACCAAAACCAGTTCACACACAGCCATCGCAAAGATGGTCTAAACCATCGTTCCACCTGGTGTGTCATTAAAACAAATCATTAATTAAGAAAAAGAGGATGTGACTTCACTATCCAGTGACAGCGTTTTATCTTTAGAATGGACAAGAAGAAGTTAAAATAGCAACTAACAACTGTTCAATTGTGCAATTAGGATGCAACATTTAGCGTATCACTGCATTGTTCCTGTGAGGTATATGCATATCTGGGTCATCACTCTCTACACAACAAAAGCACATCTCTTGATACAGTTGCTCATTCATGTATTATATGATTTTCCTATACACAGTCAGCAGTGTCTTGACACTAGTTACTGTACCATAACCATGGACAGCAGTAAACGATGGGAAGGGTTTCCATAGAAACAAATTCTATGTAGACTGATGACTGCTTTGAAATCTTTCTTTTCATGTAAGGATCAAGTGAAAACTTATTTCATCTAATTTACTGTGCACTAACTCAATTGTACGAGTTTCGATAGGCCACATATTCAATATAGAGTAGAAATCCTTATTTAATCAGTAACTGACATACTTACGTGTGGTACCATATGGTAAGGCCTTTCCACCTGATGCCTTAGTCAAATAATATGGCCTGGCACTTTTAATCTCTCCATAGTGAGCGTTATACAGATACCTGTTTAGTATACTGTATATATTACTGTAACTGCAAGTTAATTAACAGTTTAGATGACTGGGCTTCATGATTTGAAAATGACAGCATGCCGCATCAGAACAAAAGATAACAACCATGTTTTTTTTTTCTTTTTCATCCATTTTATTAGAATCAATATTGTCACAGTATAAAAAAGTAAATAAATAGCCTTTGTAATTTACAAAGATAATAAATAAGAACAAATTCAAGGGAATGGACCATCAGTCTAAAATTACAAGTTGATAATGCTGGTGAGTGGGAGTTCACAGTCCCCCAGGATATAGTCTCTCTTCATCGTGGACATTTTATTGACCACTTTAAAGCGCAGCGACCACAAAGACAAGTCCTCCTCCGAGATGCCATCGAAGAAGAAGTCCTCGTTGAATATGGGGTTCCGGCTCTTCCGGATGACCGTGCTGCGCTGCTTCTGGACCTTGCCGGGCACGAGCGAGATGCTGACGCTGCAGTTGATGCTCTTGGGGTCGACGGCGAGCGAGTAGAGGCCCTCGGCGCTGATGAGGCGCACGCGCAGCCGCTGGTTCTCGGGGCAGAACTCGGCCGAGAGGCGCAGCACGCCGTCGCGCCCCACCGACACCAGGCACTCCCTCATGACGCGCTCGCGCTGCAGCACCAGGTCCATGGGGAAGATGGCGGGGGGCGCCAGGCCGTAACTGCCCCCGCCGCCGCCTCCTCCGCACGGGGACATGGGCTCCACCAGGCCCTCGGAGGCGCGCCGCAGCACGCAGGGGCTGTTGTCCGTGGAGCTGCTCTCGTCCGTGGAGAGCGAGTTGTTGCGCGAGACGGTGGTCTTGCGCTGGATGTTGCGGTAGAGCAGGCGCTCGTGGCTCAGGGCCTTGAAGAGGGAGGACTTGGGCGGGGGCCCGCGGGCCAGCAGAGGCGAGCTGAAGGGCGACGACTCGGTGGACGAGGTGGTGTCGCTGTCCAGCGTGCCCTGCCGGTGGAGGGCGAAGGCGCGGGGCGACAGCCTGCTGGTCAGGCCGTTGAAGCTGAAGTTGGGCGAGGTCGGGGACGGGGACGGGGAGGCGGAGGGCGAGCCCCGGGGGGAGTACGTGTTGGAGCGGCTGCGGGGCAGAACCAGGGGGAGCCCGTTGGCGCTCGGGTCGTTGTGGAACAGAGACTCCTTCCGGCGCGTGTGCGGGCTCTCCAGGAGCGTGCAGAAGCCGTAGCAGGTCTGGGCTTTGGCCAGGTGGGGCAGCGACAGGGCCGCTTGGCTCTGGGGGTCCGCGTTGGTGGTCTCCTCGTCGCTGCCGGCGTTGTCGTAAGGCATGTCGTCCACGCTCTCCACCTGGATGATGTGGGCCACCAGCTCCCGCCCAGGCGCCTCCCGCTTGGGGCTCCCTCTCTCCTGGGCCGGTACTCTCATGATGGTGGACGCCTTGCTCTGCTCCGCGGCCTTGGTCTCCAGCGTGGTGTGGACCTTCGGAGGGATGCAGAACTCGGGGATGGTGTCCGGCGTGATGATGTTGGGACACAGCAGGGCCTTCCTGCTTCTCTCCGCAGAGTGCTTGTCTCCAAACATGATGTCCCCGATTTTGAAGGTGTACTCCGAGACCGGCAGGGGCAGGTTGGTCCTCTCCACCGACACTCGGATCTTTTCTACCACCCACATGAGCTTGCAGTAATAGACCAGCTTTGGAACTATGGAACAAAAAGGAGCCATTTTCAGTGCACAATATTCATAGTCAAACTGTCACAGAGTGACAGAACTGAGTATTAGTTTGATAAATACATATGATGTACATTTTTCATACATTACATATTTCTTTTCAAATACAATGACATATGTTAGGCAATACAGTTAACTTCCACATAACAAGTAGAATTTATGCTGTAATAGTGTGAAGTAACTTAATGCTTACCTTATGAAGCAGCTGTATGACCCTTAAAGAGTTTTAGATTTAATCCTCCACTGAACATCCAATGAACAGTTAGCACAGGTGTTCCAAAGCATTAGTTCAGGTCTTCAGGATGACTGCTCTCTCTCTCTGATGAGGCTCTCTCTTGAACGGCAGGCTCACTGACTTTCTTCCCTGACCACACCTGCTTGTCTGAGACTTGTCCTGCGTGCAACAAGTGGTTTTATATTTCCCCAGAGTGGGAGGAGTCCCAGGAGCCTCCAACATTTGGATAGGACAGCCCCTCTTTTTTTCTCTCTCTCTCACCGGCTATCTGTCTCCATGGAGATCAATCAGTAACATTGCAATCACGCAAAGTAAAGGCCAGTACGATAAGCAAACTGCCGTCAAATCCAACAAATGGGTTTGATAAAGAGGCAAATGTGTTAGTTAGCTTGTTTGATTTTCCATTCATGTCGATGAGGAAAGGAGCTGACAGGTAGGCTACTGGGGGTATTCAGAAAGGGCCAGAGAAAAAGTAGATCAGACCACAGGTGTCTGGAATGACCCCAGATATCTTTAGGCGGATGTGTCAGCATTTGAAAGGGGCTCAGGGAATGCTGAATGTAAATGTAAATAAAACAGAATGTAGGTCAACTGTGATTAAAATGCTGCGGTGAAAGTACCATAAAACTTTCAGAGGTTGGGCACTGTAGCATAAAATACTCAGAGGCTGGGCATTGCTTGCTTTGTCCCACTGATGCTATGTGAACAAAGAGTGCATTGCTTATTTTACATGGATATGTTTACTTTGGATTTAACATCTAATGTTGTGGAATATTCACATAGTATTCACACAGAGAACGTGTTGTAGAGATGGAAGTGGCCATGTTGACTTAACCTATATAGTTAAGAATAGACCCATGCGTTGAGACCGCACGTGTCCTTTAGAAGTTGTATAGAGGGTCTCATCAGCAAGACTAACAGTTTAAAATTAATGTTACAAGGTTCCATTCTTCAATATGACTAATATTCTGAATGGATGTTAGAAAACACTTTAAAAAGGTTTTGCTTTATACTATTGACCATTCCAGTATGTTTATGTACTATGTGAAAACCTCAATAAAACAAACAAACAAACAAAGAAAACACTTTAAAAGTAATTTCCTTGTCACCCACCATTTAAACTCCACACTGCTTCACTGTACCTAACTATGATACAATGCTTGCATGGAGTAATACTTTTCAATTCTGTCTAGAATTAAATGATAGTATGAAGTTAAATGATAACAGGTCTCAGGGGCTACTCATCATGTCTCAAGGGTACACTCTTGTGGTAGAAAATAGACAGCTGCACAGATGTTGTGTCCCTTCACACCACACCACTTATGAACCCTGTAAAACCAACTCAACCGTGATTACTGTATAAATGACTGCTTATTGTACAACAAAACAAACCAGTTAAATTGCCCCAGTAAAAGACTGCTGTTGACACCCACCCACAATTATGCCTGGAATATTATAAAGCCTTCTGTTGATCTTGTGCTACAAATGGACAGGTCCCATTTTGAATTTGCCTGTTAGTGAAGTCTGACATCACCTTGTAGCTAGTTCCCTACAAACGTGCTCTTGAAAGATTGTGGTCAAAGTCCAAGTGGAGTATTTCTGCTGCCCGTGGGAACCTATTCACCAGCTGTTCAGGTTATACATAAAACATAATGGTGTTTGTTACCCAAAAGATAAACATGGTTCTTTGTACAATCAAAGGGCCTTCTAAGAATTTCCCCCCATAGGCCTACTCAATCGGGTAAGTGTGTGTTTTAATAGCAGTATGCTCTATTACAGTGCCACATATTTTCATAGTGGGGTTGAGAATAAAGGGAGTGCATGCAAATCCTTTAGACAAAATCGACAAGCTTTTTAATTCTCATTCTTCTCTCTCTTACACAGACAGCCACATCTAAGGAGATCTTGTAAGACTCCACAGAGGACTCAACATTGGTATCACAACTGAGAAAATGTCTAGTTCTTGTTCAGTTGGATCAGTTGGATCAAGACTCCTTTGGTCGATTGTCACTAAATGCAGAAGATCCTTGACCTGCTAAATGCATGTGTGTCCTTTGGAATCACCATAGGTTCCCATGGCAGAGGAACATGTGACTAGAGGTCATGTTTACACCTGACCTTCTTTTTCCACACAAATGCTCCAATTATGCAGCGCCATATCACTTCAGTGAAAAGGGGAGGGGGAGAAGGAGGAAGGAGAGGAGAAAGAGGGGAGAGAGAGAAATAGAGAGAAACAAAATCATAAACTGGTTGGATTTTTTTTCAGACTAGATTTCGTATTATTACGTATTGCCACTAGAGGGCATTATTTGCACATTTATAACACACAGCTCTGTGTGCTCTACATTTCAATTTCAGTTGAGTGCAGGAAACATTGAACTTACCTATTCAAATTGATTACCCTCACAAATCCACTGCCAGACCTGAAACAGATGAAAACATATTATATGTTAGCGGTAGGCCTATGTAGCCTATTCATGTAAGGAGAAGTGTGTGCCTAACCACATAATAAATCTATTGTGATTTCTGGCATACTCAATTTGAATTGATTCATTGTTTTTGCTTGATTGTTTTCTGGCCTAATTAATGTCAGTCTTTTAGTTACCACCTCACGTTTTCCATAATGGTTTCCTCCCTCTCTTTCTCTTTCTTCCTTTCTCTCATACAAAGCACATGATTTATTTGCCTCAGTAATTTGACAATTCTTTTTCTATACCAAGAGAGAGAGAGAGAGAATTCAACTGAATGTCATTAGATTCTGAAAAAAATGTAATATGCATGATTTGATGTGTTTCTCACAAAGCTCAGCCTATGTGAGGTTTAACACAACCTCATACAATCACACTAACAGATTTGTAAATCTCAGTCCATTTGTAACACAAGGACCAAGAAAAAAAAAAAAAAAAACAATGCCAGTCTTTAAGAATCTGTGGTTGATACAAAAGTTCAACCTTCCTGTAGTGAAAGCTGTTTATTGCCTATAAGGTCACATTGTACATTGCACTCAATAGGAGACCTTCTAGGATTCAGACAGTATGACACTGATGTAGCCTATCTCATCATTTCATATCACTAGGACATACAATCTGTTTCTGTAATTATACACAAGACCAACGCAAATGTTGAGAATCAATGAGAAGCTTTTTTTCTGGGGACTTTGAGTTAGGCTTTAATTTTCTCAAATGATAGAGCAACCCTATCCATGATATGGTGAAGTGTGCTATTGCTGAGCTCCCACGCAAAGTAGGCTTAGGCCTTTGCTATTTTTAAGAATAATTCCTGATCATAAACAAATCATAAATCAGATTGACTTTTCAACCCTCACTTTTATTGCTAGAGAAGGGGCGTCTCAGCTCTATAACCTGCAACAAAAAGATATCTGGGATGCTGCGTATTTATATTTTACTGATGATCTCAAGGTTCACTGTTTCTTGAAATATACACCCGACCTGAATTTGAGGATGTCAGGGCATCTGGCCTATTGACTTTGCTGTGTGCATAAATTAATTGCTTTGCTAAGTGTATTGGTTGTGGAGCCTACGCCGTTCCTCCAACGAGGAGGGAGGAGCTTCGCGGCAAAGAGGCAGAACTGCAGACCGCTGCCTCAACATCAAGTCATCACCCATGCACCAGAGTAGTGGATTTCAGGTAGGAATTGCTATCTTCTACCGGCTCTTTTGCACACGTTTCTCCCGCTGTTGTTGACTATTCTTGTCGATGTTGCACGGTAATAAAACAGAAAAGGATTCGTTTGGTGTTTTAGCGAGCCCGATTACGCGCGGATGGAAGATGACCATAGCGATACACGCAATCGGTGAGCTCCCTGGACGGAGCGAATGAATGGGTTGGTCTTCGGCAGCAGCGCCTTGTAAAATTTTGTTCTGGTGCTCTAATTTAGTCACCCAATTAGTTAGGCGTTTTGTTTGTAAACGAGTCATCTGCAATATAAACACGTTAATCGTATTTTGCCTGTTGAATCTTTTCTTATCGATAAGGGCTGTGTTAACGAGAAACTGTGGGTTGCTGCTAAATTAAAAGCAGAGAACATGGTTATTACGTTACCCCCTGTTGAAGTCCTACTTCATGAGCACTAAGTACTCGGGCAGGTCTTTGAACTACTGCCGAAACCACATCAATGTCTAGTAATATGATCTGGAATAACCTACATATCCGGAATAAAAACCGATGAATGCCAAGTTCGACAAAGATAGACGACTGATTCGTTACATTGATGCATGTTTTGATCCTCTGAAAAAACCTGCAGCCTCTATCATAGAAAATCGTTGGGGTCATTGCTAAAGGGCGAAATTTGACGCCGCCATATTTTAATGCTATGTCCGATAACATCCACATTGTTAATGGTCTATCCGGTATGCCTTTAGAATAAATGTAGCATCGTAGCTATTCGCATAGTATTCCATGTAGGCTATTTTGTTGCGAGTGGCATTTCGGCGTAATATTCTGGGGTGTCCTCCTTGCCGTATCCTTTCACCCGCCTACTGGAGTGGACATAAACACGTGCTTAATTATTAATAGGCTATATCAATGTCGATTAATTCCGAAGCTTAACAGTTCCAAGATTACCCCGAACTGCACCGTTATGAGGAGATCCAGATATAGCCCGATGTAGGCTACCACGATTGTACAGCAGCTTTAATGCAAACTCGCGTTTGCCATCATTAGGCTGGCTACAAGCCTCTGCATGGCGGATGCTCTTGTTGGGAGTTTTTGTATAGCCTAATTACCTTTGATGGGCTATTTGAACAAATAACACAGATGTTAATAGTAGAGTTGAGCCAAGCGAAATGCAAAACAACTTTTGCAGCTATAGGTTAGGCTGACATTTTGCCCACCCTACCCCGCTACAGCACGAATCGGGGAGGGGTGTCGCAGAGATAACGCTAGTAAAAGATGAGAAAATATGAACAATTTGCCATAAGTGCCATGTATCGTTGAACATCTCTCTTAAGCCGCACTCCGAGGGGTCGGTCAGCCTGGTCCAGGCGCTTGATATTTACGTTGGTTTCCAAAGCTGCGCACACGGCTGCCACACCCCTTGAGAAATAAGCATCCGAGACCCGTCGCGGATGAATGAAATGCGTTTGAGGGAGAAATGTTTGACTTGACCGAACAGCCCTAACTCTGTCAGTATCCAGAAGCTGCTCTATGCCAGAATTCAGGAATCGTTTAGTGATCTTTCCCTCCTGTTTTAATGAGACATATTTGGCTACAAGAGGACCCTGAGCTCTAAGTGTGATCAATAGCACTTGATTTAATAAGTCCAGCCAATCAATGCCGTGGCCTAGTGCAATCACCGAGTATAGGATTCCACCTTTTATTTTTCACAGGGACTGTTTAGTTGCACCTGGCTGCAATATATTTCAAATCTATATTAATGCAGAGGGCCTTATGGAAAGTGACCCTGCACATCACTCCCGTCCAAAGTGATCCAAACGACTACAGAGTCAGACTTTTCAGGAGACTTTAAGTAGGTGGATGTCACTTGGAGAAGATTACAGATTCTGTCAGATAGTTGCACAAACAGTGGATAGCTCCCATCAAATCAAAGCATGGTACCATGGGAAGTTCTAGACACAAGTGCATGGAGCCTATATGGTAATTAGGATAGACAAACAGGAACTGAGCTGCTATGTATGACTGGAAGACGCCTACTGTATTCTAATTCACATACATCTGTTCTTATGATACCTAATATGAGTACTCAAGTGCATTGTGCTATTGTAAGTATATGCGAAATGGAGAGCTGTTTTGGCACCTTGATGTGTTTAGGTAAATGGACCTGAAGATTCCATATTGACTGTTTTTTTTTAGGAAAGGAAATTAAAGAAAAGCAACTCTTTGTAAAAAAACATAGAAAAAAACGTCCTTTATTTTGACATTTCTTAGCAAATAATGAACCAGTTCGACAAGTAGCTGTGGCTACATCTCAACCCTGTCGTTCACCTTTCCTCCCCAGAACCATCTTTCTCTCTCTGCCCTCTTCTCCGTCCATAATGATCATGATGCATGTTTGATTTAACATCCCTAGAATGGCATCTGACTCCTTAGTTATAGCAGCATGTACTCCCATTCATGATTTGTATCCTTTAGAACCCAATCCACCATCAGCTGAGGGCTCTGGTTTTAGTAACCGACTTCATTCCCACACATGACTGGGATGTTCTACTTGACTGGGCGCCGGGGCAGAAGCTCTGTGTAGGCCAAGTCTTTCACTGGGGGTGACTGCAACACAAGCCTCCCCGAAAGCCCTCTGAAGTCTGCCTTGACATGTGCCAGGAGTGATAAAAGCAGACACCATAAAACATGGTGGGAGTTTCTGCATGAATTCTTCATGTGCACTACAATTCCAAGAGTGGGTCGTCCGCTCCGTTCAACTGGGCTTGGAGGAGTGTGGGAGTGTGGGAGACATGATCTTGCTGTGTAATTCCGCTGTCTCGTTAGACTAGAAATCATAAGTTTGGTTTCAGAGGTCTGTCATCAGGATTTGTCATTTGGTCTTGTTTGACCTTTGGCTAGTTCTGATTTCAGAGAGAGGAAGGAGCCATTTTCGAGTCTGGCTCTTTTACCTTTTCTTTTTTTTTTTTTTTTTAACTTGATGGCTGTATGCCCATCTGTGGTATCATGCTTGGCTTGTATCCAACCTCCTCACGTGGTAAAGTTCATACCCACACTCTTTAAATAAGGGGAAGAGAGCCGTGGGGGGTCACCCGACTAACATTAACCTCCCTGACTTGTCTCTGGCCAAGAGAAGAACCTAGTGACCCCCCCCCCCCTTTCCATCCCCACCCCCACCCCCACCACGCAGAGCAACACCTCCCCACCCACTTGCCCATATGCAGGGTTATAATTAGCCCGCAGCACAGCGAGTGTCACGGGCTTAGATGCGGCAGTTCTCCTGCCAACAGCAACTGATAAAATCCTACGGTTCCGCTGACATGCTCCGCTAGCGAAATGCCAAGTGCTGCGAAGTGAGGTGTAGAATTATTTGTTTCCTGATATTGCCTCGACAAAGATAAGAATAGGCGCTATCAGAACCAGCCATCAGAGTACTTCCCAACTACCAACCCCACCAGCACCACTTTCCCAGCCCCCTTGTTGCCCACACCCTATACATTCACATGTTCTCCAGAGAGAGTCGGGGGACACTACCGGATCCAGTTTCTTTTGCAATTCAAATCTGGGCATGGCCGCCAACCAGATAATGCTCACAGTTGTTGCTCATTCTTGGATGGACTTTTGTTCAACTCTTTTTAAATATACAGGAGGAGAATATGAGACTATGTAAATGGCCTTGTTGGGTTTCAGTGGCCTCTCTGTGCATGGGGAATGAATAGGCTGCTATGGACTGTGAGGTCGTGTCTGATTGCCTCAGCGGTTGCGTCACTTGGCATGGTTGGGTGTTTGTGCTTTCCTTGAAGTGTGTGTGTGTGTGTGTGTGAGAGTGAGAGAGAGAGTGACTGGAATGAGGTTCTGATTCAAACATTCAAACGTTCTCATACTCGTGTGCATCAGATGCGAGCCGTTAAACCTGAGGGCTTGTACAGGGGAGTAGTAAGGATCATGAACTAGATCGGTGCATGTTTGCTTATATTGCTTTCACTACGTGAGTCTGTCTGAGGGATAAAGCCTGTGTGTGACCATGAGGGTTGAGCAGGCCACTATTGTAAAAATACCCCAGAAAGGCAAGGTTGATGTGTAAATGCTACTCTTGGGCTCTGTGCACAACCCCAATTGTAAATGAAACTACTATAGCACCTCATGACTGCTCCTGTGTGTGTTCGCATGCATCCATCAGGCCTAGCACTTTGAACAGCAATAGCGGGCACTTGGGTGTTTTGCGACGTGAGGAGGATGTCCCCGACGGGCTCTCAGGAAGCGCTGGGGCGTGTCGGGGGGGCATCATGGACATGCACAGAGGACGGACGCAGTGCCCTTCCCTCCCTTTGTGACCGCGCCGCTCTGAACCCGCGGAGGTCACCGTGCGGAGCGGCGCAAAGCGTTTCATCCAGCCGTGACATCCACAAGTTCACACTACTCTGTCATCTGCCTCAACCGCTGGTTCAGCAGTCCCCCCCCCCCCAAATCCCCCATTCCCCACACTCCACCCCCCCCCATTTTTTTTCAACATGTGTCTAGTGAAACTCTTGAGAGCCCAGTAGTAAGTAATATGATAAGGTAATTACAGTAAGTGATATCGGCTTACCTCTCATTGTAATTTCTCCTCATTATTCTCCCAGAGACAGAGTAATTAAAGTCAAGCCCCCTAAACGCACTGGAGGTTGACTTGCCCAGCCCAGCCGCACGCTGCCCTTTAAGGAGGACCATTATCAAAATGACTTTTGGGTTACGTGAGGCCATCAAAGTCCTGAATTTAAGCAAACCCCGCATGAGAGTTTTTCCAGTCTTAAAACATAAGGAGGTCATTGTTCGTCTTGGAGTTGCAAAATCAGAATGACAAAATGTTTGATTGGACTGTCTTAGCATCCTTAATTGACATACTTGCGGTATTGGGTCGGGTGTTCCCCCAGTGTTTGTGTCCAGCCTTTGGCGCCGCATGAGTTTTATCATGTGTTGTGTCCATGTTTTCTGCATCAGATTTTTTTTGCCCTCAGTTTCTTTTTCTGTTGCCTTTTTTGAGGTCAGGGGGATCAGCGAGCAGTGTTGAATTTCCAGGAACGGACAGGGCAGCCCAGGTAGTGTTTCACTCGCTCTTCACCGCTCCTCCTCTCTCCTCGCTTTTCATAGCCTCAAAAATGGGGTGTGAATTCTCTCCTCTCCTAACTGCGTAGCTCCGTCTCAGAGACATAATTGGGTTTGTATTTTTTTTTTCTTGGGCAGGACTTGCTGCTCTCTCTCTCTCTCTCTCTCTCTCTCTCTCTCTCTATGTGTGTGTGTGTGTGTGTGTTTGTGTGTGTGTGTGCGTGCGCTGGGCACGGGGCTGGGCAAAGCACTGCTACCACCTTGACAAAGGAAGGTGGATTTTAAAATGTCCCCAAAAAACATGTGATTTCGCTAACTCAATGAATCTCTTCACTAACTTGCCCTATTGAAAATTGAGGCTAATAGGTTGGTTACTTGGTGACCTGGATTTGACGAAGGTTTGAGGTTTCAATTTCTGTAGAAAATTGCAGTTGCTTTTCTGTAATGAACAACCGTGGGTGAAAAATGTTAGGCTGTCGCCTATCATCAGAGAAGCTTGGGTAGCATTCTCTGATGTTGCTATGGAAAATTCCATTTGTTTGAAATGAACTACTTAGAACGAAGCTCTGAATTTGGCTTGAGGTGAAGTAGGCTGTAAAGAAGGTCACAAAATATATTAGGTTCTGTCTTATCCATGTGCACACCCCTACCATTTCCCGCTGCAGTGTTATGGCACTGCTTTGATGGTGTGTGTGTGTGTGTGTGTGTGTGTGTGTTTATTTATTTATGTGAGAGAGAGACTCTTTGTTTCCCGTTAGAATCATTAGAAAGTGATTTTCCCCTTGGTGATGGTGTGTGTTCCATCACCCAAAATAACATGCCCAGTTTGGAATTCCCCAGGAAATGTGCAGCAGTGGGGGTGGGAAGCAGGAGTTGTCCGCAGTCATTGGAGAGAGTGATTGTGTTGTCAAGCACTGCTGCTAATGTGTAAGGGTGGGTGAGTTAGGTTGTCTGTGCGTCTGCCTATGTGGTTTTGTTTCGTTGTGTGTGAGGGTTGAATGCGCACACACACACACACACACACACACACACACACACACACACACACACACACACACACACACACACACACACACACACACACACACACACACACACACACTGTAGGCAACATGGAGAGAGAAGATGTGGACCAGACCGACAAGAGACTCCTGGGGGACACATGGAAGGCCTTTTCTAAGAGCAGTAGCTCTCGCGTGTGTGTGTGTGCCACAGCCCCCCTCCCACCCCCGTGACTCCTCTCTGGGCTCTCCTAGAGAAGGCGCAGTCCTAAAAATGGCACTGTGAACACGCTCTCCTAGAGCCGCATGGAGGAGGCTTCAGCGCCCGGCCAGCGCTTTGCACTCTCCCAGGAAGCGGATGTGGATTATCTGACAGGCTAGTGCGAAGCCCAACACTGAAAGCAGCCTGGCAAGGCCACGCTCTGGGTATGTCCAGGGAGGGGGGAGCAAGCGATATTGGCAGTCATGCTTAGATCTTTGTAATTGTATGCTATGTATGTGTGTGTGTGTGTGTGTGTGTGTGTGTGTGTGTGTGTGTGTGGTTGGCTGGACAGGTGCATGGCTGGTGTGCGTATCATCTTGGATGCGTTTTTAATAGCTGCTCTTCCCTCATCAGAGCCGTAAAACGAGACCTGATGACAAAATCTGCCC
>NC_085003.1:13455575-13480575 GCF_963854185.1 Sardina pilchardus | reverse complement strand
GTGGAGTCATCCAATCCATTTTGGCAACGCAGCAGTCCTTGACTTGTGTTTTGCCTTTAAGACCCCAGTAGAACATGGATTTAAACTGTGTAGGTATGAGCAGCTCTAGAAACCACATCTTTAATGTCTTTGGGGTTTTAATTTTTAAATGGCCTTTGCATAACCTTTCCTACATGTCTCTCGTTGTGTAGTGTCCGTCAGGGCTCCAGGGCTTTCCTTAGTGGACCCGGTGTCCTTGGCACTGGTTTGAGATGCTTGTCTAGCTTAGCCTTGAGAGCTGCAGTGCCAGGGATGCTGGCCAGGCTCATTTGCTCATGCCTAGCATGGCTGGACACTACCAGCGGTCCCCATCAATACTGGGATAATCAATAAATGCTGCACGGCGGCCCTGAGAGAACGCTGATTGATCGGTTTTATTTGATCATTTATGACGTCTTCTCTGCAGAAGCTCTCTGCCTTGTGCCTTCTCTGCCCTGTGCTGTGTGGGTTCACTCTCTGGAAGTGTGCCCCGCATGTCCTTGCCCACAGCTGGGGATGTCTAGGACCAGTCCAGGGACACATATGCACACACACACACTTAGAAACAAACTTAGAAACAAACTAGCGTGTGTGTGTGTGTGTGTGTGTGTGTGTGTGGGTGCGTGCGTGCAACCCTTCGTTCAACTCCACCATCTACAGGTCGATTGGAGTACAGTCACTAAATGTACACATTCTTTCATTTATTTGATGCCCCTCCATCCATGGAACTCCAGGAAACTCGGCATGCATTCAGAGGCGGTCATAGTGATCCTACACGGCAAACTTTGTGCCGGTCAGCCAAAAGATACCTGCGATTACACTGCCTCATTTTTGCCTTTTCATTTTGAACTAGGTAGCACTATACCGCAAATAAGTGGTTATGGGATGGGTTGAGATGGCTCTTTGACACCAACAAATTGATCCTCCTAAGCCCTATGGTTATCAAGATGTTCACAGAAAGCTTTTTCCACCCTACCCACATTTCAGTGGGGTCTGGTGCAGTTGGGAGAGGGATGGATCAAAACAAAAATCAATGGCTCCGTGTCACCCTTGTGGGGCTAAATGCTCACCAAGGTTCGTGCAGCCCGGTCTTTCATTGTCCCAAAAATCGTTGACACAAAATCATTGACGGAAAACAAACAAAAAAAATCCTTCGAGCTTCGCTTGTGCGGCGGTCGTAACTAGTGAAGACAACAGTTCTATACTTCTAGCACACCTGTGTGTGTGTGTGATGTGTGTGTGTGCTCGCACTTCGCTTGTGCGGCGTCATAATAAATGAACATCGTCAAGTATAGTATGTACTGTACAGTACATTGAGCACTGGCTCTCCCTACTTCTGCTTTTTTGGTTCTGTTAGTAATTTCATCCGTGTGTGATGTGAATACACTAATCCAAGTGACACATTTGACCCTTTGTGCTGTTTTTCAGGAAGAGAGTGATGTGCTTATGCTTTCAGGATTTTATGAATAATTATCAAAACAATATAAAAGATAATAATAATTCTGCTGAGATTGTTTTGTCATCTTTGAAGATCCAACCAGTTCTCAGGTAGTAACGGCCCAAAATAAACACAACCATGAGGTCTGTGTGAGAGAAGAGTTCATGCGCCGCCTCACCTGGGGCTAACGTGTGTGTGTGTGTGATTAAGTTTTGCGCTCATGAAATCTTATTCCCCCTTTTCCTTTTATCTGCCACCGATCCGGCCTGGCCTTGCTGGCAGGAATGCTTTGCCTCCTGCTAAAATTGGGTTATGAAATTAAACTAAATTGAAACCTCAGACGATGTTCTTTTGATTCTGACTGTTCTTTTCATTATTGAGGGCCTAAGTGGAATTCACAGCGCACAGTTACTGAAGATGAGGGTGTATAAATATGAGAAGCATGTGATGTGATGAATTCAAAGCTGAGTCTGCGTGATTTATGGGCCTGTTTCTCTGCTTAATTCTCCTCTTTGTGCTATGAATGAAACGACTCAATTTTAAAATGGCATCTCCATGCGGCGCTTTTGCTAACATGCCGCTATTGTACTTTTTTGGAGATTTTTTATCTTTTTGAGATGTTTAGACTCCCTTTCTAATATGATCTGTGACTGGAGCTACTGATTTTTCAAACATCATTGGCTTTGTGTACAGATGCTCTCATCTCATCACGTCTGGTTGTGACAAGATAACATGATGATGGATGTGCGGGCTAGTCCTTTAGGTGAACTGCAGCACCGCAGGGAGCAGAGAGAGAGAGAGAGAGAGCGAGCGGACGGGCATTAGCGGGTCAGTGTTGTTGATGGGCCGTGGTAGCCTCCAGAGACACATGGACACCCCTAGGGAGGGAGATGCATTCCAATCAGCACTAAAGGCTTTGCTGTGTGGAGGGTGTTGATTTGCTCCGTGGGAAAGGGAGTGTCCCGTGCGTTAGATGAAAAGAGCCTCTCTTCTGGGATTAAGGCATGGCGAGGGAGCGAGGGATCCTGGGATGTCGGGAGTTCTCTATCCTCTTCCTCGCCCCCCCCTCCCCCCCTTCCTCTCGATCCCATGGGCCAAATTGATTATCCAGCCCACATCATGAGCTGTGACACTGTCAACGGCTCCATTTGTCTCACTATCTCGGGCGTCTCTGAGAAGGACCCAGGGTGGCGGGTGGCGCCATCAGTAGGTAAATGAGCGGTGTGTGTGTGTGTGTGTGTGTGTGGAGAGGGCGCTGCTGGTGTTGGTGGCCCCCGGGGCAGTGGCATTTAGACGGTGACAAATGACCGCGCCGGGCGCAGGCGGCCCGAGTCCCAGCAAGTGTTCGGTTACATTTACAGCATGTTCCGCACAAGCACCTGGCCTTTGTTTGCAGTGGTGCCATCTAAATCATAAGCCACCACCCTACACAGTACACACACACACACACACACACACACACACACACACACACACACACAGATGCAGGGCTTTTCTGCTCTTCCCACCACGGCTTACTGTTGTGTCTCTCTTTCTCTTAAGAGCCTTTGCTGTGTGTGTTTTTCTTTTATTTATTGCCATAGATTTTAAAGTCACATGACCCGTTCCCTCAGGGGGATTGGGTTCAAGATTGTCACATGTACACCGGCAAACACTTTCATATTGTGCCTTGTTTTGTGTGTGTGTGTGTGTGAGACACACTCTCAGCCTCTTATGAAAGACTGTTGTTAAGATTTCTCTCTAAGAACAGCCAGTGTGTGTGTGTGTGTGTGTGTGTGTGCTGAAGCGGAGGTCACAGCCCGGTTGCCCCCTCGCTACAGTGTCCGCGGCATCACTCGGTGGTGGCGAGCTGTCCAATCACACGGCTAAGGTGGGCGCCCGCTGGCGAACGCGATCTGCCCGCCGAGCCAGGATGTAATAACAACTGCCCCGCCCGCCTAAGAGGTTTAGCCAGCAACGCAGGTTGTGTGTTGACAAGTAGATTATTTTTGATAGAAGAAAAAAAAAAAAGAATTACACAATGGCATTTATTTCAGCTGCTGTGTGTAGGGAGTTTGGCTCTGCTTTGTTTTGTCTAGAATGAACTGTGTCTGCATGAATGATTAGGTCCTTTTGATCAGTTTCAATGGACTGATACTATTTTGGGCCTCATATAGAAAGCAGTTGAGCTGCCATCGCTTGGCACAGTAGGTCCATCGGACTGGCTCAGCCCAGGGCTAAGACATGATGCTGGAAAAGATCAGAGCAGGCAGCAGCAGCAGCCGCCCCAAAACCAGCTAGTCATTTTCTTTCGTTGTGATGCAAAGAAGTTAAAGCCCAGAAGAAGTATCCGTTGTGGTAACTCTGATCTGGGTTTCAAATGCATCCGCCATCTTCATGATGTCGAACATATGTCTGAGAAATCAGTGTGGTGCGACTGCGGTGGGCTTGTGGTTGAGCCAGATTGTATCTCTTTTACGTAGCTGGCCCTGACCTGGCCCAGATGTGACTGACGTGTGTGTGTGTGTGTGTGTGTGTGTGTGTGTGTGTGTGTGTGTGTGTGTGTGTGTGTGTGTGTGTGTGTGTGTGTGTGTGTGTGTGTGTGTGTGTGTGTGTGTGTGTGTGTGTGTGTGTGTGTGTGTGTGTGTGTGTGTGTGTGTGTGTGTGTGTGTGTGTGTGTGTGTGTGTGTGTGTGTGTGTGTGTGTGTGTGTGTGTCGTGAGGAGACAGGCTAGGCTTACACAGGGAGGATTGGGAATAACTGTCTTCTGCTGAGGCTCTCTGCAGAACGCTGACCTAGCAGAAGCTGCAGCAGCACACACTCACACACACACACACACACACACACACCCTCTGCCCCTCCTAGTGCTCCCTTTCTCTCTGTCTCTGTTTTACACCCTCTCTTTTTATGCTCTTTCACTCATGCTCTGTGTCACTTTGGTTTCACATTCTGCCCCCCCCCCCCACACACACACACACACACATACACTGTACATTTCCTACTTTCCTGTCCTCTTGTGGTTCCATCTGAGACTTGGCTAGGTCGTTGGATGTGGGTCGGAGCTGTGCTGTTTCCGCTGCTTTCCAGATGGCACCCTGCGTTCCATGTTTAAAGCACCTGCAGTCGTTTGTTGGTGGGCTGTGAGTGTGCGCTGGGCAGACTGCGTTGCCCTCGGAGATGGAGCTGATGGACGTTCTCATCTGCATGTGGCGGGGTCAGGGGGACCTGCTGTTGGGGTGGGCGCCCCCTTTTTAGCACGAGCTGCCCTCTTAGCCCCACAGTGGTGCTGTGTGTGTGTCTGATTGCTGTGTGTATTTTATGTGAATATTGTTTGTGTGTGTCTGTCTGTGTGCTAATGTTTGTATGAGTCTCTGCTCGCTCTCATAGTGGCTGGCATATAGGATGGGAGACCTCTTTCCTGTCACATGAGATTCCTTTTTGCTGCCGCTGACTCCACTGTGGTGCCGATGTTGGCCCCGATGCGGGCCAGGTCCGGCCTGGCATTAGGCGCTTTGTATAACCCGCCCCATGCTACCCGGTCTGTTCTCATCAGACTAGATAATTAGTAACACTGCCGCACTCTTGTCTCTAGCCTTGTCTCTACACTGTAACCTGTGGGGCTGCACTTAGGGCAGGAAACGAGGATGTTCAGCTTGTCTGTTTTATCTTGATGGTGCGCTTGTCTTTCTGTCTAAAATCTCAGAGATGTCTTTATTCCAGGTCATGCTAACATTATCGTGTCACTGTCGTGATCAGATTTTCTTTGGCTCAGAATGACTGAATGACATTGTGTCTAGTTAAAGGTGGTGGTGGTCTTGTGGAACTCTAGAGGCCGTATTGTGGAGAGTGGCCGACTGGGTTCCTGGAACTTGGCTGGTGGCACAGGGTGTTGAAACCCATCATCAGTGCAATCTAGAGGAAATGCACACACTGATAGCATGCCCCTTATCAGTCGCTTTGGATAAAGACATGGAAGGAAAGGAAGAATGCAAGAAATGCAAATAAATGTGTAGTTGGCCAGCTTCCATGGCCAAGTTAATGTTCAACGCTGGTACTTGGTACTCACTTCTAACATCACTCTCTTGGTAGTGGTAGCACACGTCATCTGGTTTTGGAACTGAAGTCTGTGTCCCATGTGTTTGCGGTTCCTTAGTTGTCCGGTGGGCGTGTGTGTGTGTGTGTGTGTGTGTGTGTGTGTGTGTGTGTGTGTGTTGTAATGGGCCAGGTCGGTGGGCTCGTCAGAGTAGAGCGTGAGCTGGAACACAGGACTGCACTGGAGCGCTGGCCCGGTGCTGATTGAAGCGTCCGCAGGCTGCTCTGCATTGTGTCCTCCATAATGGCAGCTTATCCAGTTACAGGCCAGCCCTGCCTCTGGACACTGAGGCCACTGGGTGCCCCCCGACGGCTGTTTCACTCTGACATCTGAGAGCATGTGCTTTTGTCCAAAAATAAATAGAAACCCACATGATTTATGGATGGATGGATGGATGGATGTACAGTATACAGTACATATAGTGTACTGTATATTTTGTGCATATCTACATATACTGTATGTGTGTCTTAGCAACACATGAGCAACAATCTCAATTACCCCACCAACAATCTAGCAACCATCTATATCTACACACACACACACACACACACACAAGCACGCACACACACACACAAGCACACACTGTATATAACATGTAAATGTGTGTGTTTGTATGTCTGTGTGAATGGTGTGTGTGTGCGTGTTTGTTTGTTTGTGTGTCTGTGTGTGTGTGTGTGCTGATGAAGTGTAAACTCTTGTCTTGTAGTCTTGCGGTGCTCAGGAGCATGAATGAATGTGGCCGTATCAAGGTTCACTGGGCGATTATTTGTCCGCAGCTCTTAAAATTAGTTGGCACGTTGCCGTTAGCCAGGAGAAGCGTGATGTGTTATTGCTGGCGACAGGTGCTTATGCATTAAACTTACTGTATTTACTGTGTCATGGCCCGTATCCTTGCTGCAGGCTCCCCCTGTCTCTATCTGGCTCTGCTCCTTGTCAATGGACAGTCTCCGTGCAGGCAAAACGGCTATATGGCCCATGTTTACATTTCACTGGTACAGTAAATAAAGTAACTGGTACTGGTACAGTAAAACATGCAGGAGGGGAATGGAGTCTGTTCAGGACTCACCATGGAGGCTTGATGCAGGGGACATACATATGTAAGTCATCTGTGCCTGCCCTGCCTGCGCGCACAACTGTGACCAAAGTCTGTACAATTTAAAATATTTGCTGTCAGGATTACTAAAGTGATCACATGCATGCCTGCACACTTGTTTGCATTTTCTATTTCTTTTTTTTTGCGTATGAGATGCCATTCTCTGTACTGCGCAATAGTGTGGCTTTGAAGTTTCTCTCCTCCTGTCCTTTCTCCCACTTTCTCCTTCCCTCTTTTCTTCCTAATCCCCCTTTCCCTCTCCCTCTCCTTCCCTCCACTTCACCCCCCATCTCTCTCTCTCTCTCTCTCTCTCTCACACACACACACACACACACACACACACACACACACACACACACACACACTTTCTCTCACTCTCCCAGTCCCTACACCTCACCTCCTCCCTCTCTCGCTCTCTCTCTCTCTCTCTCTCTCTCTCTCTATCACACTCTCTTTTTCCCCACATGTGGAATTCAGAGTGTAATTCACTAGCAATCCTTCCGCCCCACCCATGTATCTGTTCATAGAAAAGTAAGGGGGGGTGGGGTGGGTGTTTCTAAAGTGGCTCGCCAAACTCAAGAAACCCCCTCTCCGCCCCCACCCCAGCCGTCATA
The DNA here is from genome assembly GCF_963854185.1 of Sardina pilchardus. Classification (NCBI taxonomy): domain Eukaryota; kingdom Metazoa; phylum Chordata; class Actinopteri; order Clupeiformes; family Clupeidae; genus Sardina; species Sardina pilchardus. The sequence continues at coordinate 13,473,340 of NC_085003.1, read as the reverse complement.
AGAGCAGAGCAGCTCTATTAATAGGCTTTGAGCATGAATGCGCTTTTAAGAATTAAAAGCGCTGAGCTTACTCCGTCTCAGCCCTGCTGCTCTGGTAAGGCGATCTTATTTGTTCCCGCGAGTAACGTGTGATAAGTCATGGGACTATCAAAGGACGCACAAGCAGGACGTGTATCTGCAAAGTAAATCTATACGCTGGCGCTAATCCTCTCCAACTTTGGAAAGCCCCCCCCCCCCCCCACACACACACACACACACACACACACACACACACACACACACACACACACACACACCACCCCCTCTTGCTTAAAGCAGTCGGCGGTGAGGTCTGTATTTGGCTCGGACGCTCTCCTGTGCAGCACATTTTTATCCCCAGTCCAGATGTCATTTTATATTGCATGAATCATGCATTGAAATTCCTTCCAATCACCCATGGCCCCTCTCTCTTCCCCGTGTCCCCACTCCCCTGCGTTCTCCTCTCCACAAATGAGCTTTCTGGTCACATGGCGGGGCCTCGGAGGAAATGCAATATTACAAGAGCAGATGAAGTATATCTAATAAGGATACGAGCAGACTTAAAGCGAAGATGTCATGAAAAGGGCCTTTCAGCAGATAAGGTCTTCCTCAATGCACAGCACGCAGCAGCTGGCAGCGGTGTGTGTGTGTGTGTGTGTGTGTGTGTGTGTGTGTGTGTGTGTGTGTGTGTGTGTGTGTGTGTGTGTGTGTGTGTGTGTGTGTGTGTGTGTGTGTGTGTGTGTGTGTGTGTGTGTGTGTGTGTGTGTGTGTGTGTGTGTGTGTGTGTGTGTGTGTGTGTGTGTGTGTGTGTGTGTGTGTGTGTGTGTGTGTGTGTGTGTGTGTGTGTGTGTGTGTGTGTGGACAGTAACTCAGTAACTACACTTACACTAGACAGAGCGCTGTGCTGGGTTTTTAAAAGGCTGGTCCATAAAGCGGCCGGTTATGGCAAGTCATTTGCACTTCTCAGTGGGCACACAGAGGGCCTTAGAGAGCAGATCCCCATTTCCAGCGTGGCCATTGACCGCGTCAGGGAGCACCTGCCCCCCTGCCGGCCAAGCGCAGAGGCCGAGCAAGGCCATGTGGCGCACCCCGAAATAGCCGCATGAATGGGATGCCAGGAGCGGCCGGCTTCCTCGTCCGCTTTTACAGGGCCCCCGCATTGGAAATGCAGCACGTAGGTTTAAAATGATACCCCGTTAACTCCCAGACCTCCTCTACCATCTGCTAGCCCGCGACTCACAGCAGCTGTGTCCAGGGACGGACACACACATGGACACACACACACACACACACACACACACACACACACATGGACACACACACACACACACACAAACACGGACACACACACACACACTGCCATGCAGCTTTGGTTTCCTCTGATGCGTTTGCTTGCTGTCACAGGCTCGCCGCTCTTATCTTGGCGACCACCCTCGACGACAGTCCAACTACACCGGCCCCCCCCCACCACCACCACCACCTCCACCAGTCCGCTCCCCCACCTCCTTCCTCCCCAGGACATGGCACTCGTCCAGGGCCTTCCAGGCCTGACAGGATGTAGAGGTGTCGCGCTAACGTTCCCCTTGCGCACACCAGGCGGCTGTGACGAGCCAGACGCTTTCGGTCGTCCAACAGCACCGGCGGGCAGCCTGTTCTCCTCTCCCCTCTGATTTCTGTGCTCCCCTCTGCGTTTCTTTAAGCGTCGCACACTTTCGTTTGTTTCCCATTTCCCAGTGCTGACGCCGTCAACCATGTCTTAATCTTCAACAGTTGAACTTTACCAACTGTTCTCCCATTAGCCCTAGTAATCTCCAATCCAACAATGCCTCCCCTGCAGGCTAGACTGTTGACGCCATTATTTAATGACTATCAGCTTCGGCTGATGATTATTATTTGGAGTCATCTGGCCTGAGAATGCACGTCACCCAGGAAATATGTGTGTATGTATCTAAGCTTTGATTCCATTTCTGTGTTGCCAAACGTGGGGGGAAAAGGCATTTATCAGGCCGTCATGTAAAGTCTGCATCAGTATGTTCCATCTCCATGGGGAAACTATTGAGGCTTTGATTGGGGGTGGGGGCTGGGGTGGGGGGGGGGGGGGGGGGGGGGGGGGGGGGGGGTTAGATGTCAGAGGCGTCATCTTGGCCAAAGCTGTCTACTGCACGACGGGTGCCGAGAGTCGGTCTTGAATCCGGGGAGGCGCCCCCTTGCTCAGAATTCCCTGCCGGTCTTCGTCTACGCGTGTGGCTTGCTGGCTTGTGAGCCCCCCCAATCCCCAGCATCCAGTTGGCATGCCAGTTTTTCAGAATGCAGCCAAAGTTTTTCCCCACTTGTTCGCCCTTCCATAGTGGGAGAGTGTGTGTTTGTGAGGGGTTTGTAGTGTGTGTGTGTTTTTGTGGGGTTTGTAGTGTGTGTGTGTTTGTGAGGGGTTTGTAGTGTGTGTGTGTTTGTGAGGGGTTTGTAGTGTGTGTGTGTTTGTGTGGGGTTTGTAGTGTGTGTGTTTTGTGTGGGGTTTGTAGTGTGTGTGTCTGAAGCCCCATGTGGAGGTCATTACACAAATGGCTGCTATAGTAGCCTGCTGATTGGGGAGCGGGCCATAGAGTGAGTGCTGAAGCATGGCCCTTTTACACGGACATGATCCCTCTCCCGACGCTGGGTGGGACTAGAGCTGTGGGACTAATTGAATTACAAGCCCTTCCCACTACACACACACACACACACACACACACACACACACACACACACACACACACACACACACACATTCTTTTAAGAGGGCACAGACCACTAATCATTTGGAATCTCTCAGGTTTTTTCCATGGTAGAGCGAGAGAGGTCACTGGAGATGTGTCACGGTCCAGACCCGCGTTTTAATTTTCCAGGGAATCCTCGGCGAGCGGGATTAAATGGCATTTTCCAGAAGGCCCCTAACCCAGTGACCTCTGCATGGGGGTGGGCGGGCAGGGTGGCAGCTGCTCCCCAGATGTGTAGAATTTCCAATGGCAGCCTATGAAAGGAGAGATGGCATCAAGCGCCCCATGCAAAAAAAGAAATGTGCAGCCTATCAGAATATGCCCCTTGTGCCGCTGCTGAGAGTATAGAGCTTAATTCTATAATGGCATTTTAAACATTTTCACATTTTAAACCCGATCACATGAATCCCTTTCTTCCCTGGTATCTGTTGATCTGTGCAGTAGAAAGGGGCCATTATGCCATTCCTGTAATGTTCCTGCAACATTCCTGTAATGTTCCTGTAACGTTCCTGTATTTGTCAGCCACAGCAGTGCTGCTTTTGCTTCTTTTTTGTGCTGCTCCAAAAGCAGCAATGTATATTTTCAATTTGTCTTGAGCTGTTGAGATTACGCAGCTTTTTTGGCAGATGGCTCTTCTGGAGGGACGTGACCTGCTGCCCTCCAAGGCCCGAGTGACCAGCTGTGACGCCCACCGCCGAACAGAAAGCCCCTATTTCATTAGAGCGCGCCTCTCCGCTCTGCACAGACTCGTGTCGACGCGAGACCATGCGGCGTGTCCGGCCGCACTCCACAGCAGACGGGACTGCCCACCCAGCCCCACGGCTCTCTCTCTCCCTTCCCCTCTCGTTGTGGCGCTGATGAATGATGTTCGTAATTTCGTGGCGGGGAGATTGCGGATCTTCACCCCCCGCCCCACCCCCCCCCCCCCCCCCGCCAACCACACACACACACACACACACACACACACACACACACACACACACACATTTGGTCTCCCTGAAGTGCTCTCAGTTATTAGGCGCTGGCCTTGCTGCTGTGGTGATTTGCACGGAACTGCCCGTAAATCAGGCGCGCTGCAACATCTGTAGCGGCCGCACCAATAAAGCGCCGCGCGGCGCGCTCGAAGGGAGCGTGTTGATTTCATTTCCTGCTTTTCTCTTCCTCTCCTCCGCTCCCTCTCTCTGCCTGTCGCTTCTGGGCTGCTTTGAGACTGATTACATGGAAATGTCAGCTGGAAATGGGGCTAGATTACAGAAGCTGTGTCCAAGGGCTCTTCCTTATAGCCTGCATGTGTAGGTGTGGGCTAGCTCATTTTATAGCTCATATTCATTTCTCTCTCCCTCTCTCCCCCTCTCTCTCTCTCTTTCTCTCTCTCTCTCTCTCTCTTTTCTCTCTCTCTCTCTCTCTTCTCTCTCTCTCTCTCTCTCTCTCTCTCTCTCTCTTTCTCTCCTGCTGTAGTACATCCATTCCTGTTACACCTTCAGGTGTGAGCTTGTATCCTGTTCTGGCCAGCCATGGCCTTCACACAGCCGGACACGGCTGTGCTGTATGTGTAATCTACATCAGCAATCTCCAGCCAGGCCGGAAGGCTAGAGGGCCCTTGTGTTTGAAATGATCTGTAGGCCTGCCATTCTCTACCTCTGACCGGGGGGGATGGTACCAGGCATCCAGAGAGCTTTGTTCGCTGCGCTACCTGTCCTCCTTGATGCTAGTAGTATAAACCAAGAGGAATAACTCCTGCAAATAACACTACCTCAGGCCATCACTGTTAACCTTCCTCCGAGAGAAGGTTATATCTCTGCACTTTATTCTTCAAGAGGTTGCACTCTAAAGTCATTGTATGGATCATCTAATATAAGCACCCTTTATTTCTGGTTCTCGATCACATGGCCTCTTGACTTGGAATGTAATGAAATGTAAGGATTTATTGACAACATTATTCCTCTTGTGTCGCACTGTGTTCTATGCAGCATGCTAAGTCCTCTTAGCAAGGTCAAGTGGAGTTCACTGGGCTACATTAGATACTGTGGAAATGCCATCTCTTTCAGCAGAGCGATATTCTCCTCTGGGATTGTGCTGTATCATTAGATGGTAAACATCTGGTTGACTCGTCCCCGTTCTCCCTATAAATACATACTATGCCGTTCCCATGCTGTGTGGCTGACTAATGGGCCAAGGGAAATGGTAGCTTGGCTGATTGTCGGACTTGGAGCAAAAGCTGTAAATCCTGATTGGACGTTAGGCCCCTGGGGCCGCACATCTTTCAGTAAGCTAAGGTGCAGTCTTCTCCTCCGCACACCTGTCCTCCGTGCGTGAGCTTTCGTCATTCATCTCTCCTCTTTTTAAAGAACAGGATCCCTCTAGACTCTAGTTTGCACCTGTGAGGTCATGCCTGCGCCGGTACTCGAGCCAGCAATTTTGAGCTGCCTTCTTGATGAGTCGCATAGGATGTACCCTTCGGCAATTAGCATGGGACGTGCCCTTGAGTGATGGATGGCGATGGGAGGGAGTGCAGAAGCCCTCACTCTGCGCTGTGGTGTCCTGGCATCTGTCAGAAGCGGAGCATAACACACTCCATCAGAGTCCCCTGCAGTAGATGATTGCCTCAGCCGTGTAGTGTGTTTGTTCTCCGAGTTACAGCTTGTAACACCGTTGCGGTTTTTAATAGACGAGTGAGTTGTAGCCAGGGTGTGCAGGTGATGCAGGACAACTTAAACAAAGTATTCATCACTAGTGTTAAAAAACCAACGACCCCATATTGGCTGTCTTTACATTTTATGGTTAGCTTTTCACTTTGTGCTGCTTTCCAAATTGTTTAAAAAAACATCTTGAGTTTCAAATTATATCTGCAACCATCAGTGGACTGGCCTATAATGGTAATAATAGTATTGTTGTTATTATTATTATTATTTTATCTTGCAGTTAATCACCAAACACCAAAGTGCACTGACATACAGAATTGTAGACGTTGTGACCTAATATTTCCTTATTCATATGAGAAATATTTGTAGCAGTGTATCGTTGCCGTTGGGGTTAAACACGGTCCTTGTTGACGGCAAAAAATGAGCAGTTTGGCAGAGGGCCAACATCCAATGACTGGAGAGCATGTAACATAATTATTACATCCAGTCTTATCCCCTTTCTCCTTCTGTCATGTCCTTATTAAAAATAATTACATCACTTGATGCTTGACTATCTCTCGGGCGTGCATACTGTATTGTCTGTAAATCCCATTTCATTGAATGACCTTCAGTTACTTCAATCAGAAGAGTGCCATATTTTTTATTCTTTGAAGAAACATATGGTGAAATTTTAGCACCATCTGCACTATAGATTGGAATTACAAAAATATGTATAATTGTTAATGTAGTTTGCTTCTCCTACTGTATAGGCTGGTATTTTTTTTATTGAGCTATCCGAGTGACCGTGAAATCATCTTCAAAGTAATTATGAATTCATTAATACATTTGATTATTACGGTATCACGTCATCTTGAGGTAAGTACAGTGTAGATAATGCAGTCTGAAGGTCATTAAGTGAATTAAATGTGTGGTTACTGTAATCCGTTGCAACTGTACTCTGTCATTAAAGTGAGAAATAAAAAGTGGTTGATGGGGTCGTAATATGGTGGGCCTTGATTATTTCATTAGTCTATGGTTGTGTTGCCGCAAGTGCATTCTCTGGATGTGGTAAAGCCATTCAAAGCAGCTGGAGTTCACTGTAGTTATACAATAGTATGACATAAAACTGCATACATTGCTGACACATATGATTCACATGTAACATTTTGCATGTAATATTATTGTATGTTATTTTTTCATTATTAAATCTAAATGATTCAATTATTATTTAAAAGTCAATTGAAGCCACATTCATTTTTACATTCATTCAAGTTTAGAAAACGGATGAGGTTTTATTCCAAAATCATTGTGTAATCGTGTTAAATAATTGTGATCTCAATATTGACCAAAATAGCTAAGATTATGATTTTGGCCATAATCTACCAGTCCTGATTTATGTACAGCACAGTGCAGTATAACAGTATTGCTATTGATGAGGACTGTGGGTACTCTACTCCTGTCCTGACTTGTTTTTTTTTTGGCCTGTAGAGCTAATTCATTTAAAAGTGCTTTGTTGGGGAAAGGTTGGAGCGGGGTGTGATCTGCTCAGATGACTTGACAATTAGGTTACCTTTACCGGGAGTCAGGCCCAGATAATGAGGCTGCTCTGTTCGGGGAAGGCCCCTGCTGTTCCTTCCTATGTCTCTCATTAGCAGATTTGGCTCTATTTTTTTTCTCTCTCCACTCGGCATTCAGAGACATTCGTCAGGGCAATTTAAACGGCCCATACCAGCCTTAATGCAGAGTCTTACCCAACTATGTAGAGACTTTGGGCCATGTGCCCGCCTGGCCGCCATTTTCGTGTGTGTGTGTGTGCTCTTTGATGGGGACACCCATTCATAATGCCCTGTTGATGGATGTGGTGGATGGTGTGGTGGCCCAGGGAAAGCCCCGTAAATGCCCCATTTGCCCTGGATCTGGTGACTCAGTGGAGTGTGGCATGTGGGGCGCGTTTATCGTGCCCGTCGAGCGCGGCCGCGCGAGCGCTCCCACCAGATATAGGCTGGCTGCTCCGTCATCTCTGGAGCTCCATGACTGTGCGCTTGCTACTGTCTAGATGCCCTGTCTCTTGAGATGTAGCAAGCACAGTTGGCAGGGACTTATCAGTGGAGACTCCCGCTATCTCCTCTGTGAAAGTCACGTCATTGGTCATGGATGGTTGCCATAGGAGGAGAGACTTAGAATTCAGCTCTGCCTTTGTCTACTGTAGCGTTCTATGTTATGCTTCCTATGCTATGAGGGCCATTTTGCTGACTTGGGATCCGTATCCATGTTGAAATAGATGTTTAAAAATTCGGTTACACTTTACTTGAAGGTATCTACATGAGAGTGACATGACGCTGTCATGAACGTCTCATAAACATGATAAACAAGTCATAAACCTTTATGACGTAGAGCTTCTGTCGTTAAGTGTCATCCGGTTTTTGTCATGACAGGTTAGGTTTAGGGTTAGGGTTAGGTTTAAGGTTAGGGCTTAGGGTTCATGTGTCATGTGTCTTGACCGTGTCATGTGTCCATGATGGTGTCATATCACTCTTATGTAGATACCTTTTAAGTAAAGTGTTACCAAAAATTCTGCCAGCTGCTTTCTTTCATTTTTAATGGATTGATTTGAATAGACATGTCGGCTCCCATAGAGACATGCATGCATGCATGCACGCGTGTGTGTGTGTGTCTGTGTGTGTGTCTGTGTGTGTGTGTGTGTGTGTGTGTGTGTGTCTGTGTATATGTGCTCCTTACTCCACTCAAATCCACTTAAATATCTGATTTTTGGAGCTGGTAGTCCATGCTGACACAGTGATGCGGCAGTCAAGGCGCTCCCGAGGAGTGGATATGACAGTTTGGCTCCGTCAGCAGGCCCCGCCGGTCCATTCGATCTGCAGTGCCGGTCTCAAGTGCTGCCATGTGTTTTTGCTGGACGTCTTCAGATTGCAGTGTTGTTCGCCCCAGTCCAGCTGGCAAGACTCCCCCCACCCCCCCCCCCCCCCACCCCCAGCACTCTGGTATGAACTACCCCCTGGGCAGGGGAGGGCAGGGCGTGGAGGGTCTCCGATAGCAGATTGGCACCGGGACGGATTCGGGCCACGATCTGTCGGGCCAGATCAGGGCCAGAACAGAGCCAGAGCCTGCGGCTGGCTGTGAGAAGAGTCAGAATCTGGGAAACGCTGCCCATCATCATCAGCAGCAATCTCCCCTCGAGATGCAGTGCACAAATGGATTCATCACCGCCGCTGTTCTCCCCATTCCACACCATTGTCAGCATCGCTCCGTTTTAGTGTAGGAATTTTTCCAAATGAGCCGTGCCTCGGAGGAGAACTCGGAGAGAGAGAGAGAGACTTTGCAGAATGCTGCTGCACAATATGAGCCTAAGGCAGATTTTTGTTTTTGTTTTGGCTTCTGCTCTGTGTCTCTTGCTCTCTTTCTCGCGCCCCCTGGAAGTAACGATCGCATTTTTTATTCAGTTGCAGCTCTGTTCAAGTCAGGTCAGGGGTATCCCCGGAAAAATGAAGACAAATTTTACAGTTATTTCAGGGAAGAGAAGAGGCTGTCGCCAAATTTTTCAGCCCAGAAATTCTCATAATGATTGTTTCAAAAACTTTTTTTTGGCCCAAACACAATTTGGTTGCTTTGTCATTGTGCAAGGACCAGAGCTTTCATTGCACTACTGTATATAGTGGATATACATTTCCAACCACTCTGACTGAACCATAGTCTAGGCTCTCCTTCAGAAGTCCTTACAAATGAAATTTCTCTCCCTCGTACGGTACAGCGCAGGGCTGCTCCATCTATAATAAGAGCATTGTATGTTATCTCAATATGGGAGCCCACAGGGTCGTCCATCTAAAGTAAATGGATTATACTCTAGCTGCAGATCGCCTCCCCGGAGTAGTTCTATAAATACTGGAGGATGAATGATTTATAGATTGGAGCCTACACTGACATGCACTGCATGGAAACAAGCCGCAAGACTGGAGACCTGCATGTGCAGGTCATTTATTTATCCGCCTTTGAAAGGAAATACACATCTCAGTCGGTTAGATTATTTACAAAATGGCTGTGAAAAATCATTTTCTTAATGAACCTTTGAAACTAGGTCATACAAAGGAGTATATGCAGAGGTTTTTCTTTTAATGAATGAAATACACAGCTTGCTAGTGTCTGTGGGTGTTCCACTTTGGAGCTTTCCTCTGGGCCTTTTCACATCTCCTAACATGGTCTCAAGACTGTTCCTGAACTGTCCTACAGCCATACTCCAGACCCCCCCCCCCCCCCCCCCCCTCCTCTATACATCTCCTCTCTAAATAGAGGGCCCTTTGGGGCCTGGCCTACCATGCCTGATGCTCCAGGGGCTTTTTCTCCAAACAAGGGGTTCAGCCATCCTGGCTCCAAACAAGGGGTCCTGCTATGCCTTCTTCCCCAGAGAAGGGGGTTCATCCTGGGCCTCAGCAATGTGTGCCCCCCTCTGTGTCCTCAGCTGCTTGCGTCACGCAGGGCAGCTACTGGCTGTGCGACACTGGGGCTAATGTCACTAATGTCACCAGCTCAACATACAGACAAAAGTACCCTTTCATATTTGCCAAGACATGAGATGACCTGTGTGTGTGTGTGTGTGTGTGTGTGTGTGTGTGTGTGTGTTTCATGATTTCCCAGCAAGAGGTTTGTTCTGCTCCACTCTTAGCACAGTGAAGTGCTCTCACAGTGCAAGTTGTGTTTTGCTTCCATTTTCCCAGGGTTCTTGTTGACTGAGCCTGCCGTAATTAGATCCCAGTTTTCTAACACTTCAGACGGGGGGAAGAGGCATTTTGCAACGTCAGAAATAGCTCCAAAGCGGCTCATGCCGGGTCCTCAGAGAGCGAGTGAGAGTGAGAGAGAGAGGGAGAGGGAGAGGGAGCAAGTGAGAGAGAGAGAGTGAGTGAGAGTGTGACTGATTGAGAGAGAGTGTGAGTGAGAGAGACCGAGTGATAGAGAGAGAGAGAGTGAGTGAGCGAGGCCAGGATTTGCTAAGGCATGAGCTCTCTCAGAACCCAGCCCTGGCTCCGCTGCTTGCTCCAACTCGAGGGGTTATGCTCCACTCTCCTCTCCAAACGAGGGCTCGGTCCATGGGAAGTGCTCCAGTCGCTTCCACCCGCTAGACTGAGATCCAGCCTCCCCCGACATCCGCCACCGGGACCCATCAGGAAGCCCCGGCATCCCCTCTCTCTCTCCCCGGGGCTGGGCTCGCCCCTGCAGGCTGGGCCCAGCCCATATCCTCCCTCCTCCTCTCTCTGCGCTGTTCCACCACGCTTCAGCACAAACTCCCCTCTCCTCATGGAGAAGGCCCCCACCTCCACGCCCCCCCCCCCCCCCCCCGCCCGAAAACGTGTCTTTAGTGCTCCCTGTGCACAAGCCCAAAGATAAATCACTGCTCACTCTTATGGGTTTGTCTCCGATGTTGTGACGGCTTCCAGAAAGTGCAGCGTGGGTAAGAAAGAGGGGATTGAGAGGAGAGGAGAGGGAGCGTGCCAGAGAGCGAGCGAGAGAGAGAGAGAGAGAGAGAGAGAGAGATGTGACGGAGTGCGGATGTGCAGATTGTGTCGTTTAAAAGGCTTTCTCTCTCTCTTTTTTTTTAAGTGGTGTTGTTCCAAGGCTGTCAGCACTGTCAGCAGCTCTGGCGGAGAGCTGTTTAGGGCTCCCCGCTCTCTGGCTCTGATGAGGAGCGTGTAACATCACGGCCCGCTAACCCTCCTCTGTCACGTAAAAGCCTCGCCCGAGAGCCACGGGCTCTGGCACGGCACCGGCCCTGTTCTGGCTCAGGTCTGGCCCGATGGGGTCTGATTGGAGAATCTCTGCTGCACTGTTATTTCATCTTTATAACATAAGCTCTGTTATGGATTGATGTCACATTCCTCCCCCACACTCCCCCCCCACCTCCCTAAACATGGCCAGAGTTATGACTTTGGAGGATCCTGACGTTTGTGTTGCGGTCGCTATCAAAAGCACTAGCGGGTTTCCAGAACATTAGGAGCCCAGTCACAGCAACAGGGTCTCCTCCAGATGATGTCACTGAGGATGATGTATGTCCCGCGTGGGCTGCTCTAAGCTCCCACTGGCTCAGACCGCAAGCACCTCCCCTTCCTGTTCCACGTGTGGGATCCAGGTGTTGCGCAGGAGGCCTTGGCTTACAGTCTCAGTGGTACTCTTCATCCTCCTCCCCCTCCTCCTCCTCCTCCTCCTCCTCCTCCTCCTCCTCCTCCTCCTCCTCCTTGTCATGGAAAGAAAGAAACTGGAACGTAAACAACAGGGATCCTTTGTGGTTTGCCGAAATGCTAAGCCGTCTTTACGCTACCGCTTTGATGTGGTCGGACGATGATGCTGACCACGGTCAGGGTTGCCTCACCAGCTGACCAGGATTTCAAAGTGTGGTTTGCGTGTTTAGCGTTGTGTCTCTGCCTGTTGTGGTCCTCTCCCTGCTGTCCTCTGTTTAGCCTGTGCAATCATTACATTTCAGCCAGCACCCCACCTCCTCAGACATGTACTTCATTAGCGCTCTCGCTCAAATGGCGGATTGATGAGTTGGTGGGAGATGGCTGTTCATTTCCGACCTCTGAAAAGTTGATTTCACAACCTCCTTCCCGCTCGTCGTGCCGAAGCTCGTGAGCGGCAGATTGTTTACGCTGCGGACTCTGGCCTGGGGTCCCCAAGCTGCTTCTCCTCTGCATTCCTCCGAAACGCCGACCCGACCCAGCCTCCGTCCATTTACAGCTCACAAATGTCCTCCAGTCTCAGTTTACATCTGCACTCATCTTTTATTCTCTCCCCCTCTCCCTCTCTCTGTCTCTCTCTCTCCCTACTCTCTCCATCTCTGCCATTGTGAAATTGGACATGCTTGGGTTCACCAAGTCCACAGTGCTTTGACTCACCGGCAAATATTTAGTCGTTTTAGACAGGCCCATATTTCCACCACTGCCAGTACCATCGAGTGTGAGTGTGAGTGTGAGTGTGAGTGTGAGTGTGAGTGTGAGTGTGAGTGTGAGTGTGAGTGTGAGTGTGAGTGTGAGTGTGAGTGTGAGTGTGAGTGTGAGTGTGAGTGTGAGTGTGAGTGTGAGTGTGAGTGTGAGTGTGAGTGTGAGTGTGAGTGTGAGGAGATCGGAGAGGAGTGCAATAGGCTGCATCTGTGTGCAAGGCAGCATGCTCCACAGCCTTCTAAGCTCATTACAGTAATCAGGTTAAAGAGAGGGCTCCTTTTTAAGTGAGGGGGGGGGGACGGGGAGGGGTGGTGAGCTCTGGCCAGAGGGGGTGAACTATGGACAGAGGAAGGAGCCAGAAGCCTTAACTACCCCCCCCCCCCCACACACACACACACACACCCTAGCCCCCCTCTGACCCCTCCAGGCTGCGTCTGCAGGGGCAGCTCCTAATGCATTATCCACATAGCCCACATTAGGGGCGTGCGCCCCCCACCCCACCCCGTGGCGCTGAGCAGGGGCCAGGCCTGGTGCCCAGTGGAGTGGCTCCCAGCATGCCCGGCACTGCTCTCTCTCTCCCTCGGCCTAATGATGATGGGGGTTGCTGTGACCTGCAGTGCCCGTGCCTGCTGCCTGCTGCCTCCTGCCTGCTGCCCGCTCCTCACTACCCCGCACACCCCCCTGCTGTGCCATTCAGCTCTGCGGCGGGCGCGAGGGGGGTAATGACCGGCTCACCGCGGCGGGCCAATGGGCGAATCAAGTACTCGGCCGCGAAAGCCCCCACTGTGCCCAAGAAAGAGCCCTTTTTACCGGAATTGCATGGCTAATGGCACATGGGCCTCTGTGAACGTTGCTAGGGATAATTACGCTCCCTTAACGCCTCGATTCCCCCTGTTCTGATTGTACGGTTTCTCTAGGTAATCTCTAGTACCATCGTGTGTCAGTCAGACTAGGAGCCCCTACTTATGCAGGCCACCCTAGGATTGGTTAACACAGCTGTGTGTGTGTAAGGATTGGTGCTGCTTCTTGTTGAGCTACGTAGTTAAAGTGATGGTGGTTTAAAACGCTTGGTCATTGTGTGTGTGTTTTTAAAGCACCTCTTTCTCCTCCTCCCCATACAGCTAATAGCTGCAGTGTCAATGAATCAGCAAGATTTTATTGTCGGTCCGGCACATTGTCTTGTGGCTCACTTGCGTTTTCTCTCTCTCTTTTATCCCCCCTCCAGCTGTGAAAATCTGCTGAGATCCTTGGCCATTTTATGCCCCAGCAATAAGGTAAGAGACTATTACACAGTCATTCTCTCTCCCTCTCCTTTTCCCTCTCCCTCTCTCTCTCTCTCCCTCTGGCCTCTCAGTTTCTGTCTCTGGAATGGAGTGGCCATCAGCACTAGATGGCCATTGGGGAAATGGGAAAGGGAGAAGGTGTGTTTATGACAAAGTTCTGAATTTTGATCAGCTGCCCGTCGAGCCGTTTCCGGTGGCTGCTCCTGGCTCTAGGTGTCAGCCAGCCCTGAGCAGGGTGTGTGCATATGGTGATTTAGGACTCCAAAGCCACAGTCAATGGCCATTGACTTTTCAGGAGAGTTTATAATGGATTCTGGGGCTCTTTGTCATCCCTTGCAGGGGGGTGGGGGTGACTCCATTTCACTTGTGCTGTGGAGCTCCAAAAACAGACAGAAAGAGAGAGAGAAAGAAAGAAAGAAAGAAAAGGCTGCGAGATTGTGACTAGAGTAAGCCACTGGGCATGGGAATCACCCCCCCACGCCACCACCGCCCCAGTAAAGGGGAAAAAGCAGTGGTTGCCTTGGCAACCTGCGGATGTGGAGCATGAAATAGCGCACCCGCAAGTCTTTCTTTTTTTTTTTTCTTTCCTACAAAGCAAAGCAGCATCCTTCACGTGCTCCGGCTCTAATCCTCTCCCTCGCCTGCTCCCAACGCTTCCACTGCAGCCACCAGCCTGGAGAGAAGAGGGAGGGAGGGAGGGAGGGAGGGAGGGAGAGAGAGGGAGAGGGAGAGGGAGAGAGAGATAGCGTGAGAAGGGAGAGAAAATGAACAAGCAGAGGGAGAGGGAGGCAGAATGTGAGCATGAGAGGGAAGAAAGAGGGAGAGCAAAAGAAAGAGGAGCGAAAGAATAGGAGAGTGTTTGAGAGCGGGAGAGAGTGAAAAAGAGAGGGAGAGAGTGAAAGAGACAGAGAGAGAGAGAGGCCTTTATCACCCGTGCGCGGATCCCTGCGTCCACCCATCAGCGCTGTGGGCCTTTCGGCCGTTTGAGCCGCGGTCGCTGGCCTCAGAAGCAGCGCTGCGGTGGCGAGCCGCGCGGAGCCCTCCCCACATCAAAGGCATTTTACAGGCCAGTGGAGGCGAGGGCCTCCTCTGATGTGGACGAGGTGCAGCCCGCTACGCTACGCTATTAGCCACACAGCCAGGTCTAACAGCAGAGAGGTGAAGAGGAGACGAGCCTGGGCATGGGATGTTCGGCAGCGGAGTGTTCTGGAAATCCGGCTGTGACGGGGACTGTGATAGGAGTACACTGGGTTACTGTGTGTGTGTGTGTGTGTGTGTGTGTGTGTGTGTGTGTGTGTGTGTGTGTGTGTGTGTGTGTGTGTGTGTGTGTGTGTGTGTGTGTGTGTGTGTGTGTGTGTGTGTGTGTGTGTGTGTGTGTGTGCGCCACAGGGCCCTGGCTGTGCGTTCTCTGTGCCTGCTCTTTGCTGCTCCATGTGATATGTGACATTTGCTGCTGTTCTGTAATCTCCTAAAATGGCTGTATCGCAGCAGTCGCTGTTATCACTGTGGCTCCTCACTCTTTCCTGGGTTGGAATAAAACAACACATAAATACAATGTGTGTGATGCAGTTTATTATTGTATTAAAGTTAGAGATCAAGGAAGACCCTAATCATTTTCTCACACACACACTTTCACTTTCTTGTATCTCCCCCCACCACCCCTGCTCTGTGTGTGTGTGTATCTTGGCACTAGTTTGAAGAGTAAGTGGTCAGTGCGCTGGTCATTAGCGCTGTGGCCGGTGGTCTGGACGCTGAGGAATGAATGGCTCTCGGCTGTCAGCACATGCCATGACATGACCACTAATGCGACCAAGAGGCAAGCTAAGTCCGAGACGGGCAGATCGACGGGCATTCAGGGCTGAATTTCACAGCCCTTCTCCAACGTGGGGCTCTCCTTCTAGCTGACCCCTTCTTGGTTCCTGTCACCCACAGCCCACCCCCCACCCCCCACCCCCCTGTCCCATATGGCCTGCTGTGTCACCACCGTCTCAGGTTCTGTTAGCTGTTGGGGTGGCTCGTTGCAAGGCAACGGAAAAACAGTTTTATGTTGAAGCCCAATTAGGAAGGCCCTCTTTAGGGCCACCACAGAGTCAGATGTCTGTCTGTGTGTGTGTGTGTGTGTGTGTGTTTCATATAGGTACATAGGCTCTGTACAGTAGACTAGAGTTAACTAACTCCAACTGTTCATGACCCCAAAAGGCTTTTAGTGACATAAACAAATTGAGCCTCCTAGGAAAATGTTTGGAATGATCTGTCTCCTCTCCAGCTCTCTCTCTCTCTCTCTCTCTCTCTCTCTCTCTCTCTCTCTCTCTCTCTCTGTATAGCATAGCAACACAATTGCCTCAGCCCCCCCACGTCGTTGATGTTGCCTGATCATTTATCATCTGGAGAGGGACCATACAGTGCTGCCTAATTGAGTGTGTGCGAGCAGAAAGGTGTTGGATTTTAGGAACTGGACTCTGACGGGGCTTCGCTCGAGTGCTTTATCTATGAGCTGGCTCATCTGACCGACCAGCCGGCCGACTGTCTTGTTTGGTTCTGGTCAGCGCAAAAGGAGGGGGTTGGGGGGGGGGGGGGTTCACTTTGTTTCCACGCCAAGGCCGAGTCTTGCCGCACGAGGATAATTGGTCCGCTGGGGTAATGGTCTGCAGCGCGGATGCGGGTGGATGGGTAGGTGGTGGTGTTGTGCGCTGTGGCTGGATGAAGGCCAGGGTCAATACACACTGACCCCACCTCTCCATTTCTCCCCTTCTCTCCCATCTTCACCCTTTCCCTCTCCGCTAGCCTGTACAAGCTAGGGGCGCGCTGATTGGTCAGTTCTGGGCTGACACCACTGGTGTGGCCAATGGCCAAGCATGACTGGTCTTACTGGTGTTTGTTTTCCAAGATTTTTGTTTTTGACTGAGATCTCAGCAGAACCTCAATTCTGTTTGTAGAACAAACCTGGAGCGTCTGACTTTAGCACCAGAGTCCTCTGTGTGTATGGAGAAGGGCTTCTGTTGTGGCTCGCTGAGGGCCGGTTGGGCTGGTGCTGGTGCCTGGTCGGTTTAGATATGATCTGTTCCCCTCCTCCCTCCCTCCCTCCCTCCCTCTCCCCCTCCGCAGTGCCTCCAATGGTGCCGTCTGTCTCCTCGGTTTAGCTGCATCACTGGGATGGACTTTTTAATTTTTTACATGCCGTCAGGATGCCGCAGAATTTTCCCATGTCACAACTCTTTGCCATTAGTCATCAGCCTTCACCCTCTAGTGATGCGCTTTAGATTGTGTGTGTGTGTGTGTGTGTGTGTGTGTGTGTGTGTGTGTGTGTGTGTGTGTGTGTGTGTGTGTGTGTGTGTGTGTGTGTGTGTGTGTGTGTGTGTGTGTGTGTGTGTGTGTGTGTGTGTGTGTGTGGGCAGGGCGGGTGTAAAGGATAAGTAAATCAAAAGCGTTTTTTTTTTGTCCACACGGTGTTGTGTAAGAGGCGTTTGCTCTTCCCGCCTGACGCTTGGAGTGTTTTGAATGAATGCCCTCCTCTTCATTCTCTCACCTCTCGGTGGGGAGCGGGAGCGTCCGCACGCACAGCTGGGAATGTTTGGCTCTCACGAAGCCCTTCCTGCAGGCGTGCCCTTGATCTCGGAGCTATGGCACACAAGCACAGGCCTCTTCATATGATTAGTGCATGATGGGGGGGTTGGGGGTGTGTGTCGGGGGTAGGGGGGGGGGGAGCCAGGTCAGGTGGCTGTCATGGCAACAGAGAATCAGCTACTTCTGTAGAAATGCACAACCGACAACGTTCGGTTGTGTATTTCTCTTTTCCTTTCTCTTTTTCCTTTCCTCTGAGTAGCACTGTGTGGATCTCTTTGCTGTCTCTCTCTCTGTGTAATTCTTTAGACTGCTCTCTTAACTTTTTTCCCAAGACACATTTATCGAAGTACTTTGCGTGCGATGTTCAGGCGGCTTGCTCTTTTTTCATCTGAAATGAGAGATGAGCATCGTGACACTTGCCCTCGAGGCTTCGGTGAAACAGATTTACTTCATCCTTTTTTCCTCTCTCTCTTTCTCTCTGCCTCAGTCGCTTACTCTCTTTTTCTCTTTTTTTCTCTCTCTCTCTCTCTCCATCACTCTGTTCTTCCTCTGCCCTTCCATGGTCAATGCTATCAGATTCCT
>NC_085003.1:13400575-13450575 GCF_963854185.1 Sardina pilchardus | reverse complement strand
TCCTCGCTTTGTGAATCACCCCCCGAGTCTCCCGTACTCTTTGGATGTCAGGAGATTTGCTAAATGGCCTTAAATTACAGAGAGGTTAATCTACAAAGAACCGCTGGAGTTTGGCCGCCTGGCCTGCCATAGATCATGCTCAGCGCTTGGAAACTACTGACATTTACATCAGGCTGGGCCTCTAGTCGCATTTTGAACTCAAATACAAAAAAGCATGTTTTTTTTTTCTTTTCTCCTCTACTTTGTGAGTTCCCACAAGGTTAAAGCCCATTGTGGTGAATGGGTGCAGAAAGTGAGCGCTATCTATTTATTGCGCCTTTCTCCCAGGGAGCTCTGCAGAGAGGAGTAGCTGGAGGACGTTCCACTTTGCTGGGGTATTTTTAGAGTTAGAGAAGCTGCCACCCCCCCCCCCCCCCCCCCCCCACACACACACACACACACACACACTCCATCCCCCCCATCTCCTTTCCCAGAGACAAGGGCAGGATTCATCTTTTCTGTCAGCGGCTGCAGCTTCGCATTACATAAAAAAGAAGAGACCCCCTGCATACTCACAAGGCGCACACACACACACACACACACACACACACACACACACACACACACACTGGAAGCTCACACTGAAAACACACACACACACACACATACACACACACACACTCACAAGGCACACACACACACACACACACACAAACTGGAAGCTCACACTGAAAACATACACACACACACACTGGAAGCTCACACTGAAATCTCTCTCACAGACTCACACGCACACACACTCACACACACACACACACTCATTACCTCAGTATCTTCTTAACACAGAGTGTTTCTTGCTTGTGCATGCTGTGGGCAGTAATGCGGCTGCAGTGCTATGAGGTGGTGGCCCAGCGCAGGGGACGACAGCCCCACACCCAGAGCCAGAGCGTTAGCGTCAGCGTTAGCGTCAGCGTTAGCGTCAGCGTTAGCGTCCGGCCTAATTTAGCGCTGTGTGTCGGACGCAATGTTCATCCAGCCTCCTCCTGATTTCTCTTGCGGCACAAGCTTTTTTTCCTCCCAAAACGCGATTGACCCAATTAGCAAACCACCGTGGCATTTATCACCGCCGGGGTGTTTGGGTACTTAACTGCCGTGCTCGAGGACAGAGGATCCGCTGCTCTCGTCGGCGCATTAGCCTACTGCGGAGCGGCTAGGGCAGTAGTGTAGCGGCGCGTCCTCCCCGGCCAGCCGCGACCCAGTTTGGGGGTCGGTCAGTCAGGGCCGTCACCTTCCCACACATCGCTTAGCTGGGAGCGGAGTGGCACTGAGGCCGACATCTGCACCCCAGCATTTCACGCCAGTGATTTCACAGCCATGTCCTCTTTGAATGAAATTAATCTCATGGAAGGTGTGTGTGTGTGTGTGTGTGTGTGTGTGTGTGTTAAATAACTTTTTTTTTTAAGTGTACGTCCTCTTAAAATGTAAATGAAAGGTCCAGCACCGTGACCTCATCAGAAGGGTATTGCCCTGAGGCCTTAAACTTGCAATGCCCCCTCAGTATTTACACATCATGTCAAACATTCATCAATTGTAAGTCTTCGATAAGTGTGTGTGTTTGCATTCTTGTTAAATGAAATAGGCTCATTATGTGTTCTGTTGATGGTTGAAGAGTGGCTTGCCTTGGCCTTTCTCTCGTTCTTCAGCAGCTTGACCTTTTGCACTCACAGTGGACACTGTGGTTAGATTTATGCTTCTCTATACACATCCACAATTGCCAAATATGACCTCTGCTACTTTGTTAGTGAGCACTTGCATTCAGCTGTGAGATTCAAGCTTCCTCTTCCAACTTCACTCCAGTGTGTTTGTGTGTGTGTGTGTGTGTGTGCGTGTGTGTGTGTGTGTGTGTGTGTGTGCAATAGAGGGAGGAGTGTAGAGAGAGTAGCACATTGTATGAACTCTTCTCCCTCAATGCCACTCAGTGAACCAGTTAATCCCCTCCCCAGCACCTCTCTCTGTCTCTCTCTTTCTCTCTCTCTCTCTCTCTCTCTCACCCCACTGTCCTCCCCCCCAGGGTAAGCGGGTGGATTTACGCTGGGCCCTGTGCTGCCTGAAGGCCACTAGTGCCCCGGCACAGTGGGACAAGGTTGCTAGGAGGGGAAGAGGCCAGATGTGGTCAGGGGCTTTAAATAGCTCCCAGCTGACCTTTGCTTGGCCTGCGTTCCACATTGTGAACCGGTGGGCAGCAGTTCCTGTCCCCAAGGCTGCGTGGAAACCAGACACAAACCCAAGCAGACCCCATCAGTCTAGACCCCTCTCTCTCTCTCTAGCTCCATCTCTATCTCTAACTCTATCTATCTATCTCTCTCTAACTCTATCTCTATCTCTATATCTATCTCTCTCTTTCTCTCTCTCTCTCTCACTCTCTCTCTTAAGCAGACCCCATCAGTCTAGACCCCTCTCTCTATCTCTATCTCTCTCTATCTATCTCTCTCTCTTTCTCTCTCTCTCTTTCTCTCTCTCAGTCTCTCTCTCTCTCTCTCAGCCTCTCTCTCTCTCTCTCTCAGAGGGGGTAGAGGAGCCTAGTATGATGAGTCATCATAATTGCTAACAGTCTTATCTAATTTCGTCTGTCCCAGCCCAAGCCAACATTACATTGGATCAGACGGAAGCGTAGAAATATTGATGTCGCTCTGGTTCGTGGAAAACTTAAAAGGCTTCCTTTTGAAGAGTACTCCGACAGAGAGAGAGAGAGAGAGAGAGACAGAGCGCGTCTGTGCACTTAATATAATGGAGGCTCTCTATAAAGCCTCGGAAGCCTTTATCTTTGAACTGCATCTGTGGCGTGGGGGGATAGAATCAGGTATTTAATGAGCCTATATTGTGCTTATGACTGAGCTCTGTTTGGTATTGCAAATAATGTATCATATGTCAGTAGGATGCACACACATGCTGTACTGTACACTCGCGCACACACCATATGAAATGGTCAGTTTTGAGCCCTGTTAGGCAGTTGGGTTTTCTTTGGGGGGGAGAGATCCTCGTCCCCACAGTTCCAGTCCAAACCTGGAATGCCGTGTGTCCTTTGTAGGTGAGCAGACGATCATCATCCCGCACCCCAGCTCCCATAGGAGCCATGATTTACATCTCATCCTATAATGAATGTGCCATGTACTGTATATATAGTGACTGGTGAGGCACCTCGTGATGGATCTTCCGATCCCTGTATTGCGTGTAGGGTGTGTGTGTGTGTGTATGTGTGTGTAAGGGGGGAGGGTTGTAAAAGAGACAGGGAGTAATTTTCTGGGGTGGGTATTTATGACGAATGATTAATGCTCCCAGAGATGCGAGCTGCCGTTGAAGCGTCAGATTTACCGCTTTTCAATTAAGGCGGCACATGCACTCCAGTTGATGACTCCAGGATCATTAGGAGTGCAGCTCGTCATTCACGGCAGCGTGAGCCACGTCCTCGTGATTTGATTTTTATTTATGGATTTATTTGCCGAGAGAGGATGTTGCGATTTTTCATCATGTGCCTGAGTCCCGGGGTCTTCTTGGAAAGAGGGGTCCCTGACCTGACTGCCGTATTTAGGGGCTGAGGCTCACGCCGGTGTTGTTTTACCGCCCCGACATGAGGCGCGACATGCCAAGCAGTGCAGTTCACACATCTGAAACGGCAGCCTTCCAGTCGACAGCAGCAGCGGACGGGGTGCTCTGGAGCGCTGTTGTGGAATGCGCTGTGTGTGTGTGTGTGTGCGCGCGTGCGTGCGCGCGTGCGTGCGTGTTTGGGTGGTGGTGGGGGGGGGGGGGGATGGTGATGACAGAGGGGTTCAAAAGGCAATTTGCATAGATGGAGTTGATTGGTTCGCACGCCACCCCCCAGAACAGGAAGTGTCCATGGTGCGTGAGAGCGGTGCGGTTTGTTGGTGTAGTGTTGTGGGAGTGCTCCTGAACCCAGGGCCTTTGTGTCAGGGCTGGTTTGTGTGCGCGACGGGCGGCAGTCGTCTGAAGACAATGGCAGCGTGGTGACAACTCCAGGGACGTGGGTTATGTAACCGCCGCTGTGCTTGTGATGTTGGTACAACAGCAGCTCCGCATTGTGCACCATTCTCATTCAGGACGCGCCAAACAGACCGTCAGCCATTGACACGCAGAGCTCTCAGGATTTCCTCAAATCTGTATTGTATTGATTTGTATTGGGGACGTACGCACACACACGTGCACACACACAGACACACACTTACACACACACACACACACACTCACACACTCATACTCACACTCACATATTTCATAGTCAATTCTGACAAGCCCAAGCCCAAAGCTAAGCTCTTGGTGACTATTGTATGCGGCCTCTGTCAAGTTGAGGAAGCCTCAGTGCTAAGATGTTGGAGCTGTGAATGTAATGCAGACTTGCGTATCTTGTCTGGTGATCTGTGGTCCATACTCAGTGATATTAGCCATACATTTCCGGGGGTTGTTTTTGACCTCGTTGTGGGTGAGGCTGAGGTCTGATTTCCACCCTTCAAATGAATTTATAAATATTGCATTGTGGGTTTATAGTATTATTAACAATGAGCATTGTATTATATATCCACTCTTTATTGAAAATAAAGCCCCCCACACACAAACACACATACACATACACACACACATACACTGACTGACACACACACACACACACACACATGTGTATGTATTTTGTCAGCTAGAGGATTTGCTTGGTATTGATTATGCATGTCAGTCAGGCTGGTACTGAAGGAGAAATTCCTGATGGTGGCCTTTGAGGTATGTGTGTGTGTGTGTGTGTGTGTGTGTGTGTGTGTGTGTAAATGACTCTTGGCTGTCTGTCAAATCTGCAACTCCTGGCTGCATTTGTGGGCTGACATGCTGATCGTACCACAGGTTCCATTTTAGTCTTCTGATAACAGCCGGCGGTATTACCGTAATCCGGAGGACCTGTCGAGGACGTGGAGGAGGCACTGATCCCTCTTTATGCTTTTACACCAGGGCTAACAATAGATAATCAATGGGCATGTAAGCCGGAACCCAGTGTAAAGGAGTGTGTGTGTGTGTGTGAGATCCTATTCCTCCTTGGTTAACTCTGTTATTTGTGACAGTGGGGCGTTGTGCGATAGCAGCCGGTTTTATCTAAAAGATCTGTGCTTAGGAATATTGACATTCTTTAGTTATTATGAATATTGGCATTCTTTAGTGGATTAGACCGACGGGGCAGCTCTGGCCCCAATGCTGCATCAGTCTGATGATACGAAACTGCATCCTCTCATGACTGCGCCTGCTGGATGAGTCCGGCTTCCAGCATCAGGTATTTGCATACTTTAAAGATTAGTGCGGCGATGGTTCGGCGCAAAGCCCGTGCTTGTTTTAAATCTCATTAGGGCTTATTAGAGGCCATTAAGAATTCATTTTCATCCATCTGTACACGGGGAGTATGAAGTTAGCGGGTTAATCCAGCTATGATCCTGAACTCTGTTTCAAACTTTTTAGTGATGTGTAATCTGTTTGTGTCAGTGGCATGGAGAGCTGCTGGTTAAGCTTGGATAGAGGGATAGAGAGAGGGAGGGAGGGAGGGAGAGAGAGAGTGAGTGAGAGAGAGATTGAGTGAGTGAGAGAGGAAGAATGAGAGGGAGCAGGGTGGAGATACAGAGAGTTGGAGATGGAGAACGAGTGGAAAAGAGGGATAGAGACACAGCAAAGGGAGGAGGAGAGAGGGACCGATATCCTCTAGCGCTGACAGACTCTCTAAAGCTTTGCATTCCAGGGAGGCCAGGCGAGGCAGATGTAGTGCGCGATACCACAAAGGTGTGTATGTATGTGCCGAGAGTCCAGGCCATGAGAGCCATGTTATCGGGCCTCCATCTTAATTTGCCTCCCCACATCCTGTTTGCCCTCACTCCTGCGGAGGTGAGTTTAGGACTCTGCACCCCTCTGACTCTGCGCTCTGTGAGGAGGGCAGGTAAGGTGAAGAGGACATGCAGTATTCAGCGTGCTCCATTTCTTGCAATGCAATATGCAATATGTTGGGCTTTTCTGCTGTTTGAAATGAAAAAATCTTTTTTTCGAGAGCAACCTAGGTAGGATTTTGAAGGAACGAAGTGAAGATTATTTTCAAGAGCTGATTCTTCAGAGTTCATATATGTATTTTAATGTCTAGAAAGTTGTAATAGGAGTGTAGTAGCATGAGAAGCGCCATCTTTAATCGGAACTATCCAAATATGGTATCCTCCTTAGGTCCAGACAGTGTTTGCTTTGGACAATTTCAAATATATACACCGCTCTGCTGATGGTGATTTAAGTACAGTTAAACACTCCTCACAACATGGACCAAATGCGCTGTTTCTGCGCTGGAGGGGGATTTGGAGGAAAGTTGTGGACGTCTGCAACTCATTCCCCTCATCTATTCTAATTAGGGCCCGAGCACCGAGGTGCGGCCACTGAAAGTGGCTGCACCGGAGGTGCAAGGCCCTATTGTTTTTGCTCAGATTATTAGGGCCCGAGCACCGAGGTGCGGCCACTGAAAGTGGCTGCACCGGAGGTGCAAGGCCCTATTGTTTTTGCTCAGATTATTCTTATTATTATTATTATAGTATAATTATCTTACCAGTAACGTTTTTCACCAACTTGGCATGCTCTAAAACTCTTGCAATTTAGCTGGCATATGTAGAATTGCATTTGATACTCAGACACAGAGCTGTGGCCTAGGGTGTGGCTCAGGGACTCTATAGCGCCACCTAGCGCGCCGTCTACTGTGGTTGACACATACATTCACGGAAATGAACCAAATTTGGTGGACATGTGTGTTGTATTATTCTGAACAAGTTTTACATATAAACTATATAGTGAATCTTAGAGGAATTTGAGTTATGATTATGATTATGATTTTTGCACATCACGTATTTTGAAATACTTCTCCTAGACGGTTTATCGAAATCATGTCATATCAGCACTAAAATGATCTTGAGGGGTTGCCCGAGAGGAATTGCGACCAGATTTTTGAATTTTTGAAGTATATTGAAATGGCGAAGGTTTGAATTATGGCGTTTTATTAAGAAACAGGAAGTTGGTGTTATAGGCAGAAAAAAGGTTAGGAATTGGATGTAATTTGGCAGCTACATGTGGAATTGCTTCAGCTAGTCAGAGACAGAGCTCTGGCCTAAGGTGTGGCTTTGGGACTCTATAGCGCCACCTAGCAGCATGTTATCTGTTGTGGTTGACACAAACATTCACGAAAATGAACCAAATTTGGTGGACTTGTGTGTTATTGCTACTACTAGTCAGAGACAGAGCTTTGGCCTAGGATGTGGCTTAGGAACTCTATAGCGCCACCTAGCACATAGTCTGTTGTGGTTGACACATACATTGATGAAAATGAACCAAATTTGATGTGCTTGTGTGTTATTGCTATCACTAGTCAGAGACAGAGCTCTGGCCTAAGGTGTGGCTTCGGGACTCTATAGCGCCACCTAGCAGCATGTTATCTGTTGTGGTTGACACAAACATTCACGAAAATGAACCAAATTTGGTGGACTTGTGTCTTATTGCTATGGCTAGTCAGAGACAGAGCTTTGGCCTAGGGTGTGGCATAGGGACTATATAGCGCCACCTAGTGTGTTGTCTGTTGTGGTTGACACATACATTCACGAAAATGAACCAAATTTGGTGGACTTGTGTGTTATTGCTATCGGTAGTCAGAGACAGAGCTTTGGCCTATTGTGTGGCTTAAGGACTCTATAGCGCCACCTAGCGCATTGTCTGTTGTGGTTGACACAAACATTCACGAAAATTAACCAAATTTGGTGGGCTCGTGTGTTATTGTTTTTGCTAGTTAGAGACAGAGCTCTGGACTAGGGTGTGGCTTAGGAACTCTATAGCGCCACCTAGCACATTGTCTGTTGTGGTTGACACAAACATTGATGAAAATGAACCAAATTTTGTGTGCTTGTGTGTTATTGCTATCGCTAGTCAGAGACAGAGCTCTGGCCTAAGGTGTGGCTTCGGGACTCTATAGTGCCACCTAGCAGCATGTTATCTGTTGTGGTTGACACAAACATTCACGAAAATGAACGAAATTTGGTGGACTTGTGTCTTATTGCTATGGCTAGTCAGAGACAGAGCTTTGGCCTAGGGTGTGGCATAGGGACTATATAGCGCCACCTAGTGCGTTGTCTGTTGTGGTTGACACATACATTCACGAAAATGAACCAAATTTGGTGGGCTCGTGCGTTATTGCTATCGATAGTCACAGATAGAGCTCTGGCCTAGGGTGTGGCTTAGGGACTCTATAGCGCTACCTAGCACATTGTCTGTTGTGGTTGACACATACATTCAGGAAAATTGACCAAATTTGGTGGGCATGTGTGTTGCTCATGCACATGCCCACCAACACGCACATGTTGCTTTGTTAGATTCCGAAATTTCACAGGTCTCCGCACCGCAGGTGCTCGGGCCCGCCATCGCCGCTTGCGGCTATATTTAGGGCCCGAGCACCGAGGTGCGGCCACTGAAAGTGGCTGCACCGTAGGTGCAAGGCCCTATTGTTTTTGCTCAGATTATTATTATTATTATTCTTATTATAGTATTTTCCTCTTACCGGACATGTTTTGCCCTTTTTCACCAACTTGGCATGCTCTAAAACTCTTGCAATTTTGCAGCCACCTGTGGAATTGATGCCTCTACTGAGAGACAGATTTCTGGCCTAGGGTGTGGCTCAGGGACTCTATAGCGCCACCTAGCGCGCCGTCTACTGTGGTTGACACATACATTCACGGAAATGAACCAAATTTGGTGGACATGTGTGTTGTATTATTCTGAACAAGTTTTACATATAAACTATATAGTGAATCTTAGAGGAATTTGAGTTATGATTATGATTATGATTTTTGCACATCACGTATTTTGAAATACTTCTCCTAGACGGTTTATCGAAATCATGTCATATCAGCACTAAAATTATCTTGAGGGGTTGCCCGAGAGGAATTGCGACCAGATTTTTGAATTTTTGAAGTATATTGAAATGGCGAAGGTTTGAATTATGGCGTTTTATTAAGAAACAGGAAGTTGGTGTTATAGGCAGAAAAAAGGTTAGGAATTGGATGTAATTTGGCAGCTACATGTGGAATTAGTTCTGCTTGTCAGAGACAGAGCTCTGGCCTAAGGTGTGGCTTTGGGACTCTATAGCGCCACCTAGCAGCATGTTATCTGTTGTGGTTGACACAAACATTCACGAAAATGAACCAAATTTGGTGGACTTGTGTGTTATTGCTACTACTAGTCAGAGACAGAGCTTTGGCCTAGGATGTGGCTTAGGAACTCTATAGCGCCACCTAGCACATAGTCTGTTGTGGTTGACACATACATTGATGAAAATGAACCAAATTTGATGTGCTTGTGTGTTATTGCTATCACTAGTCAGAGACAGAGCTCTGGCCTAAGGTGTGGCTTCGGGACTCTATAGCGCCACCTAGCAGCATGTTATCTGTTGTGGTTGACACAAACATTCACGAAAATGAACCAAATTTGGTGGAATTGTGTCTTATTGCTATGGCTAGTCAGAGACAGAGCTTTGGCCTAGGGTGTGGCATAGGGACTATATAGCGCCACCTAGTGCGTTGTCTGTTGTGGTTGACACATACATTCACGAAAATGAACCAAATTTGGTGGACTTGTGTGTTATTGCTATCGGTAGTCAGAGACAGAGCTTTGGCCTAGGGTGTGGCTTAAGGACTCTATAGCGCCACCTAGCGCATTGTCTGTTGTGGTTGACACAAACATTCACGAAAATTAACCAAATTTGGTGGGCTCGTGTGTTATTGTTTTTGCTAGTTAGAGACAGAGCTCTGGACTAGGGTGTGGCTTAGGAACTCTATAGCGCCACCTAGCACATTGTCTGTTGTGGTTGACACAAACATTGATGAAAATGAACCAAATTTGGTGTGCTTGTGTGTTATTGCTATCGCTAGTCAGAGACAGAGCTCTGGCCTAAGGTGTGGCTTCGGGACTCTATAGCGCCACCTAGCAGCATGTTATCTGTTGTGGTTGACACAAACATTCACGAAAATGAACGAAATTTGGTGGACTTGTGTCTTATTGCTATGGCTAGTCAGAGACAGAGCTTTGGCCTAGGGTGTGGCATAGGGACTATATTGCGCCACCTAGTGCGCTGTCTGTTGTGGTTGACACATACATTCACGAAAATGAACCAAATTTGGTGGGCTTGTGCGTTATTGCTATCGATAGTCACAGATAGAGCTCTGGCCTAGGGTGTGGCTTAGGGACTCTATAGCGCTACCTAGCACATTGTCTGTTGTGGTTGACACATACATTCAGGAAAATTGACCAAATTTGGTGGGCATGTGTGTTGCTCATGCACATGCCCACCAACACGCACATGTTGCTTTGTTAGATTCCGAAATTTCACAGGTTTCCGCACCGCAGGTGCTCGGGCCCGCCATCGCCGCTTGCGGCTATATTTCTTATTATTATTATTATAGTATAATTATCTTACCAGTAACATTTTTCACCAACTTGGCATGCTCTAAAACTCTTGCAATTTAGCTGGCATATGTAGAATTGCATTTGATACTCAGACACAGAGCTGTGGCCTAGGGTGTGGCTCAGGGACTCTATAGCGCCACCTAGCGCGCCGTCTACTGTGGTTGACACATACATTCACGGAAATGAACCAAATTTGGTGGACATGTGTGTTGTATTATTCTGAACAAGTTTTACATTTAAACTATATAGTGAATCTTAGAGGAATTTGAGTTATGATTATGATTATGATTTTTGCACATCACGTATTTTGAAATACTTCTCCAAGACGGTTTATCGAAATCATGTCATATCAGCACTAAAATGATCTTGAGGGGTTGCCCGAGAGGAATTGCGACCAGATTTTTGAATTTTTGAAGTATATTGAAATGGCGAAGGTTTGAATTATGGCGTTTTATTAAGAAACAGGAAGTTGGTGTTATAGGCAGAAAAAAGGTTAGGAATTGGATGTAATTTGGCAGCTATATGTGGAATTGCTTCTGCTAGTCAGAGACAGAGCTCTGGCCTAAGGTGTGGCTTTGGGACTCTATAGCGCCACCTAGCAGCATGTTATCTGTTGTGATTGACACAAACATTCACGAAAATGAACCAAATTTGGTAGACTTGTGTGTTATTGCTACTACTAGTTAGAGACAGAGCTTTGGCCTAGGGTGTGGCTTAGGAACTCTATAGCGCCACCTAGCACATAGTCTGTTGTGGTTGACACATACATTGATGAAAATGAACCAAATTTGGTGTGCTTGTGTGTTATTGCTATCGCTAGTCAGAGACAGAGCTCTGGCCTAAGGTGTGGCTTCGGGACTCTATAGCGCCACCTAGCAGCATGTTATCTGTTGTGGTTGACACAAACATTCACGAAAATGAACCAAATTTGGTGGACTTGTGTCTTATTGCTATGGCTAGTCAGAGACAGAGCTTTGGCCTAGGGTGTGGCATAGGGACTATATAGCGCCACCTAGTGCATTGTCTGTTGTGGTTGACACAAACATTCACGAAAATTAACCAAATTTGGTGGGCTCGTGTGTTATTGTTTTTGCTAGTTAGAGACAGAGCTCTGGACTAGGGTGTGGCTTAAGGACTCTATAGCGCCACCTAGCACATTGTCTGTTGTGGTTGACACAAACATTCACAAAAATTAACCAAATTTGGTGGGCATGTGTTTTGTTATAGCTATTCAGAGACAGAGCTCTGGCCGAGGGTGTGGCTTAGGGACTCTATAGCGCCACCTAGTGTGTTACCTGTTGTGGTTGACATACATTCACGAAAATGAATCAAATTTGGTGAGCTTGTTTGTTATTACTGCCGCTAGTCTGAAACAGAGCTCTGGCCTAGGGTGTGGCTTAGGGACTATAGTGCCACCTAGCAGATTGTGTGTTGTTGTTGACGCATACATTCAGGAAAATGAACCAAATTTGGTGGGCATGTGTGTTATTGCTATAGCTATTCAGAGACAGCGCTTTGGCCAAGGGTGTCTTAGAGACTGTATAGCGCCACCTAGCGCATTGTCTGTTGTGGTTGACACACTCATTCACGAAAATTGACCAAATTTGGTAGGCATGTGTGTTGCTCATGCACATGCCCACCAACACGCACATGTTGCTATGTTAGATTCCGAAATGTCACAGGTCTCCGCACCGCAGGTGCTCGGGCCCGCCATCGCCGCTTGCGGCTATATTTGTTTTTTTTTTTTTCTTCATTCGCCATTGTTCCGTGCTCTTGATCGGCTGAGAAATATCAGCAGTCCTCGCCCGCCACCCGCTTTAGGGTTGTGTTTACCAAACACAGCTGGAGATTTGTGGTCGCCTCTTCCCATGCCTCTGTGGGGATCGTCCCCTTCTGGGGTGAAAGCGTTTCCAGATTGAGGCACACGGGGCAAGAGCTGACTTTCATTCCACAGGGCCATGAGAAAAATGGCTCAAAAAAACACACACACACACACACACACACACACACACACACACACACACACACACACACACACACACACACACACACACACACACACACACACACACACACACACACAGAGAGAGGCTGGAGACCTTTCACCAGGCGCCACAACATTGATAGGGCTTAGATCTAGGGGATTTGGACCCGATCATCAGAGCCAGATCAGCCATTGATCGGATCCTTTAGTGGGCTAACCGTCTCTAGTAAAAGGGCTTTTCGTCTACTGTCCAAGAAATGACCAGTGACTTGGACCAGCTACATAGAAGGAAATTGGCCTTCCACACATGATTAATCACCATTCACCAGATTGTATTTATAGATGTCATCATCACAGGGGGATGTGTTCAGCATCAGAGCTGAAAGGTTGAGAACATTTCTTAATCTCCCTGTTCCCTCGCAGACATGCCAAAGCTCAACTTCCCTCCTAGAAATATAATCACTTAATATTCTACATTCAACATTTACAAGGATGGAACATGGTGTAATACACACCACTATTAAGATAGTGTAGGCCTAATCGTATAGGGAGATATTTGACATTTAACCATAGCACTGTGCCGCATACTGATGCTCTTGTTCTAACCTTGGAATATGAATCTAATGAGCCCACAGCTGAGCCCCAGTGTTTGAATAGCACAGAGCTCCATTACAGGAGAGCGGTGGTAATTGAATGCAATTGAATGGTATGAATGGCGTCTATAATTTCCTACTGTTACGACTCTCCACTCTGTTCCTGCCTGGCAAATCACCTGACTGGTTACCCAGCGGTGATTTTTAAAAAGATTTCAGGATGTGAAATCTCAATCTCCAAATCAATTGGGAAAGTGGCCAAATGGCATCGCTCAGCAACATTGCCTGCCATCATTGGCTAAAGTTGCCCTGTGTAGCACCAGCTTAACAGTGGGCTCCTCTGTGTGTGGCTATGCCTCCCTCTCTGAGCTCATCATGGCAATGTTGACCATTTGAATAGACAGCTAAACCCTGAGTGGAAATGCTTGATATTTGTTGGCATAGGTTTATGATTATATAATTTGGTGGAATTTCTTTAGGTGATTTTATTGCCCTGACAACCTTTTGATAATGCTTTGATCCTGCAGCTGTTCACAACTCATTATTTAATTTGTATAAGTGAGCAAATGGAAACATGCACAGGCTTGCGTTGTCTTCAGCTGAATTTTGGATGGAGTTGCGTTGAAACCCTGTTACAGGCTGGCCTGATTAGCCGAACACACCTGCTTTGGCCAATCAAGAGCTCCTCAATTACTCTGATTGGATGCAGGGATGGGATCCACTGAACATGTCCAGTGCCAGCACTAGTTCTGGCTGCGCCGAGAACAGCTGCTAAGCGGCTCCGGCTTCTGGCCCCGGTCCGGCCCAGTCCCAGCGTCAGGTGCCACGAGCGATGTTTTTAGCGTCGTGTACGGCACTCGGGCGATTCAGCCACGACCTTGGCCCCCGAGAAGCATCATACTGAGA
Source organism: Sardina pilchardus (assembly GCF_963854185.1). Classification (NCBI taxonomy): domain Eukaryota; kingdom Metazoa; phylum Chordata; class Actinopteri; order Clupeiformes; family Clupeidae; genus Sardina; species Sardina pilchardus. Next base: position 13,436,601 of record NC_085003.1, on the reverse strand, counting down.
CACAGGCCTCCTAAGGCCCTGTTAATATCCACTTCTGCTCCGAAGACATTTTGCGGCCTGACTTGACATGTGAATGTCACTGAGGACAGTGTGTGTGTGTGTGTGTGTGTGTGTGTGGTGTGTGTGTGTGTGTGTGTTGTCCGCCTATCAGACTCCTCGCTAATGAGTGTGGGCAGAGTGTTCCCTCAGGGCTCCTGTTCTGTACTATTGTTATTACTCTAAATCACCAGTAATAAATCCCGACCAGATGGCCCTCCTCTCTCCCCGGCCAATTGAATTGCGCCGTGCCGAGACGAGCTTCTCAAGGAGAGTTTGGGTGAAATCGGCCCCATCCGGTTCAGGAACTTTTCTTTTAATGCTTTTCGAATGAGTTCATGTCGGACAGCATAACCCAATATCGATTTGCAGGGAAGCGGATGTTGGGTCTGATGCATGAGAGAAGGGGGGGAAAACATATTAAAAGCTTTCCATAACTGAGAAAGCTTTTTGGAAGAATGTTCTGGAACTGGACGGGCTGTCTGGTGGCGAGGCTCCTTGAGTGTTTCAGGTGCTGATAACATCGCCTCTGTGTCTTTCTCTGTTGTTCTCTACCTGCTGTTTATCTGTGGGCTTGTCAGAAGGCTAATGGAAAACTTTTCCCGGATAGAAGCTGTATGGTACTCATCTTTGTTTACCGGGGTGGAGATTTGTCTTTGTCTCAACAAGCACAGGAACAACAAGAAACCGACAAGCACTTAGAAATAGAAGCACAGGCACACAACAGACAAGGTGACATTAGTCATTAGATGCAGTTGATGTTAGTGACTGTGGCATGAATCTGATACAGTAGATAGATAGATAGATAGATAGATAGATAGTCTTTATTGTCCTATAAGGATATTCTTTTTCACACATATCATTGCATTCCACAAAAAGACAGCAGCATCTGATGTTAACGTCTCACAGGATATGCACAGCCTCATACATATAGCACTTTGTACAGTGAAACGTATTGATCTTCACTGGTTCTACACCGTGTCCAGATCAGATGTGTGCTGGGTCAGTCCAGGCAGATGACCTGCTGATGGGCTGTGTTTGGGGTGCACATTGTTTGCCTGCTTCATACGTGTCACATGTCTGCATACGAGTTGTCTGTGCGGCTCCCGAGGGGCCTAGTGGACATGTGCTCTCTGATAAGATGTAGCTGTGGAGGACAAAGGACCTGCTTGTTGTCTTGCTCACAGATCAAGATGAAGGTTTACACAGCGCTGGAACACTGAGGGAGAGGTTATAATTAATCTCCGGGAGAGAAGGAGAGAGAGTGAGGGATGAATAGAGAGAAAGAAAGTGAGAGATGGATAGAGAGATAAAGCGAAAGAGGACAAGAGATGGAGACATACATCAGCATGTGTAATCCTGGGGCTCTCTCCGGTTCTGTGACTTGGTTTAGTGAGTTCTCGTAGTGAGAGAGGGGTGCTGGGGCTCACATATGAGTTCTCATGTGTGTGTGTGTGTGTGAGTGAGAGAGAGAGAGAGAGAGAGAGGCACTGGATCACAAAGGAGTTCTCATGTGTGTGAGTGAGAGAGAGGGGCACTGGATCACATATGAGTTCTCACAGGAGGACAAACCTCAGCCTCTCTGAGAGACATGGAGGAGCTGTTGACTTTTTATAGAAGGGATGGTGTATGTGCCGAAAGCAGACTCTACGTGTGTCCCACCACGTTTCATCAAGCCGAGAGGGCGGGGAGGGTTCTAGACCTCTGTTCTACGAGTGCACATGTGGTTCATAATGGCACCGAGGGACCTCTGCCTATATGGGGATGTGAACATGTGACTCATAATGGCAGTACCTCCGTGTGTGTGAGTGGGTGGGTGTGGGAGAAAGGGAGAGACCACCTGTGTGTGTGTCTGGAAAATTACAGTCATAGTGTGTGTGTGTGTGTGTGTGTGTGTGTGTGTGTGTGTGTGTGTGTGTGGATTGTGCATTGTAGAGTCTGCAGGGGACCACCATTTCGTTTGTGTGTGTGTGTGTGTGTGTGTGTGTGTGTGTGTGCGTGTGTGTGTGTGTGTGTGTGCGTGCATGGGTGTGTGCGTGCGTTCATGTCCGGAATAAGGCCATCAGCACGTGTGTGTGCAAGAAAACATTGCATCTGCCCTACGGGTCTGGTCAGACAAGCAGGGGCCTTCACTGCCCCTCGGCCAGACGTGGTTTTTCCTTCCCCTCCTAGCCTTGGCCGCCCACATGATCGCTGGACAGAGACCACCTCTTGTGTCCGCCGGAAACTTGTAGAATGACACAGTGCTTGGGCTCGTCTCATCTTCTGGGATGGAATCTTAGTTGTTGCTGCTGGGCGCCTGCCATGTTATTGTGCCAGTAGTGTGTGTGTGTGTGTGTGTGTGTGTGTGTGTGTGTGTGTGTTGCACTGTTGTGGCTACTGGTCTTGGAGAGATGAGGCGTGGCAGACCAGATCACGTTGTGTTGTTCAGACTCGCGCAGCTGTCAAAGTGACGGTAACGGATTTTAAGTGGTAGAGTCTTCTGCCGTGCACCCAGGTTCCCCCCCAAAACAGTTTAAATGTTTTCCTCTCTGTAGCAGAAAAGGCACAAAAATAGCAAACGAGTGTGAACGCCCTGAAACGCTGTTATGTATGTGGGCTTTGGCCGTTGGAATCAACTGAGCAACAGTGGAGCTGTCTTAAAGCCTGTTCGCATGAATCATGCATCAGCTTTGTTTGGCACGAACCGTATTGCATGTCTATCTCCACACCCCAGAATATAAACGGCCTAATCGCTGTGCGGAATTACAAAACGAAAACATGGAAACGGGGAAGAGAAAAATAGCGCTTCCGACTCCGAGGTCTCGTCTGGCGTCCGCGTGTGAGAAGGCCCGGGGGGCTCAGCGCTGCGAGAGGAGGTGGACGCTCCTGCGTCCCTTCTGCCCTTGCCGCTCTCGCTCAGCCTCCATTACCGGCCACATAATGAGGTATTAGGCAGGAGCCTGTGTGCTCTTGAAGGTGGCGGACGCCCGCAAGGCTGCGCGCTCGTACGGGCGTCTTGGAGGCTGATGACTCCCGGTGGGAGGGGGGGGGGGGGGTATGGTGATTACACATCACTAGGATTCTCATTTGTGTCTTGGTGTGTCAATCAGCCACCTCAGTGCCCGCTCAACCAACATGTCAGCTAGCATTATAGATTAAAAAAAAAAAAAACTGTTTGGTTTACCTTTGAACAGTTCTTACAGAATCCGACTTATTATTGTCTTCCCTTTTCAGAAGCATACACTTCACCCAACACAGGGAGGCCTGCTGTGTAACATTCCTTTCTCTCCTCTGACTACACTGCCTTTGAAGGCCAGCACCGCCGCGTGTGCTCTTAACTGGGCAGTTGTGTTGTGTAATGTCGTGCTGAAAGGCCTTGTAGATATGGATTGGGCCTCTCCCTCCTCTTCTCCTGCTGATGATAACGCTCAGACGCGCTGTCAGTGGTTTCACCGAGTGATGGTTTGATTTCTGGGCTCTCCAAAACAGCCTGTACTTTTCCCTCCCCGCGTGCCAGTTCTAGTAAATCTCCGTGGGGGTGTGTATGTCGGTCTGCTCTCTCCTGTTTCTATGGAAATAAAAACTGTGGGCCTGATATCCTGCCTTAACACTGCTGAATGCGGTCAGCGTTTTCCCTCGAGAGGCTAACATTTTCCTTCATTATCCTGCTGTTGTTCAGTAATATGTGTGAGACGTGTTTTGTTATTTTGATTCACTGGTACAGTTTTGTTCAGCTATGATTTCCGTTTAGAGAACAGTGTTTGTTCATCCACTGAAGGATCTTTGTGGTCTCTTTTGGCAGGTGTGTAAGCGGGTGCTCCCATTACACCAGTGGTCAAGATGGTGGCCCTGTCGCTGAAGATATGCGTCCGGCAGTGCAACGTGGTCAAGACTATGCAGTTTGAGCCCTCCACGCCTGTCTATGACGCCTGCCGGATAATCCGAGAAAGGGTCCCAGAAGCTCAGACTGGACAAGGTGAGTACACCGAGTGAAGGTGTGTGTGTGTGTGTGTGTGTGTGTGTGTGTGTGTTAGTTATTGGGGGGTTTTCCTGGATTTTTTTTTTCTTGAACATCCCACGTCAGATTAAAGGTATGGCTTTGTATGACAATGGAGGGTTTTCTCACTGTAGGAGGCAGTAGTAAGGCCATTGGAGTGTGGGTTCATGTTGACTTAAGTACTCTCTTAAGTACTCTTAGAGAAAAGACCAGTTTTGTTGACACACCAGCAATTATAGTAGGATTATACAAATTAGCGACTCATACAGGAGTGAATTTACCTTGTGAAGTCACAGCACATAATACCTGCTAATCAGACAAGCATTAGTCTGATCTTCTGAAACACACCTCCCTACGGCCTCTTAGTCCGTCCATCAGTCCATTCACCAGTGTCCACACATTTAATTAGTATGCTGGATGGACAGTCTTGTCTTGTCTCAGCTGCTGTTTGATTATGGCCATACAGGAAATGTTCGCTAAGTTGCATGCCCTATATGGATGCTCTCCAGATGGTGAGTCTCCATTTTCTAAAGATAGTAGCAATTATGTTCATTTGCATAACTTTCAGCCCATTACAGAACAACCCAAAGGATATTTTTTTTTCCTTTCACACGAAATGAATAAGCTTTCGAGATACTGTAGATACTGTACAATTTCGAGATCTGACCTGTTTGTCTTAAACCCCCCTCAGATGAAATGCAAATAGATTGAGCAGAAAAACTTTTCTTCCAGAAAAGCCTTTAGGGCCCTATTGTGCACCCGGTGCAAGGTGGCGCAAAGTGTGACACAAGGCTTATTCTTATCTTACGCTCGATAAAGCCCAAAACACGCTCACGACTGATTAAGAGACATAAGAACTGCCCTCATGTGCCCAGCGTTTGATCACAAAGTCACTCCATTAGATCAGTGATTGTGGACTAGCCACGCCTTTAATATCTGACTTGTTTTGCCAAAATAGGCCCCTTTGTTTTGGAGACAAGGATAAGATTTCATTTAGAATTTTGCTTTCCCTGTGGGAAACTTTGCATTTTGTGTTCGCTGTAGAGAGGGGATGTTCTGGGATGTATATCTGCTTAAGGAGAGCAGGTGAACATTGGATGTTAGATTGGCAGGCGCTTCCCTGTCTGATGTTCTCCTTCAAAGTGAGGAAGAAGAGGAGTTGCGATATGAGTCCGCCGTGATAAGGATCCACAGCAGTGCTGCACAGCTGGGCCTCCTGAGTCAGCAAAACTTTTTCAAAGTCAAACAGACCAAAGAACTGATGTTGTTATGGTCTGGTAAAGCTTAAACAATTTGAATGTTTTTTTTTCATACTTTAGTGGTGGTACAAAGCTTTAGAGACCATGTGTACAATGTGATGTAACCCATGGTAATGTGTGTGTGCATGTGTGTGGTGAACACACTGTCATTAGGCCTCAAGGCAAATTGGTATTTACTCACATTGAGTGATGAGACTAGCAATGGCCTCCCCGTGCCCCACTCACATGAGCTTCTCAGAGGAGTTCATGAATATCAAGCGCTTCCCTCCAGGGCCGTCTCCCGCAGTTCAAACAAATGCCAGCGCTGTGTATTCCTCCCTCACGTACTGCCGTACATCACTGACCTCCTAATATTTTTAGTCCTGCTGTGTCTTCTCAGATGTCTCGTAGTCCTGAGCTGTGACTAGACGTTGATTTTTGTCACTTTCTCTGAAGTGTGTGTGGGTGTGTGTGTGTGTGTGTGTGGGTATTTCTGTGTGTGTGTGTGTGTGTGGGGCTGTTCTATGCATCTCACAGGGTCAGACTGTGGGGTGACTCCTGCCAACTGTAGGGGTCAGATACGATCAGTGTGTTGTTTTTTTGTCTTCTTTCCGGGACATGCTGTGTCACCTCATGACTGCCTCCCTGACTCACTCCACCCTGCAGAGCCTTGGCACTTCTCACAAGTGCATGGGATGACTGGGTGTACGTGTACACACACACACACACACACACACACACACACACACACACATACACACATACACACATACGCACACACGCACACACACATACACACATACACACACACACACACACACACACACACACACACACACACACACAGCGCCTTTAGTGACCTGGTTTGGCTGGTCAGTGCGGTCCGCATGTGGGCACAGGAGTGAGCGGAACGGCAGTTGGGTTTCACACTAACCGCAGCCATCAAAGCAGCGCTGACCGCTGCCCTTTGGCCCAATCGCTGTCCAGCTCATTCGCCGCAGAGGTTGTCCCAACAATTTATCGCCACAGAGTTGCGCTACTCTTTAATATGAATTCTCCACTGCAGGAGTGTAATAAATTAAACATTGTGTCCACCCCCCTTCTCTCTCTTTCTCTTTCTCTCTCTCTCTCTCTCTCTCTCTCTCTCTCTCTCTCTCTCTCTCTCTCTCTCTCTCTCTCTCTCTCTCTCTCTCTCTCTCTCTCTCTCTAGCCTCCGACTACGGACTGTTCCTCTCAGACGATGACCCGAGGAAAGGAATCTGGTTGGAATCGGGCCGAACACTGGACTACTACATGCTGCGGAATGGGGTACGCTACATAACAGCACTGCAGAAAGCTATGGGGCCAATTCCAGAACAATCCGCACAGCCCACACCGATCATGTTTATCATTACAGTTATTATCAATCAATATCATGTTTAAGGCACAAGCAGAGTCGAAGAGATCAATTGAACTCATAGCGATCTTGGTCCTGCTGCCTCTTCACATGCTTCTCCTGCGCTTGCCTACAGTATAAGCGGCTTGTCTTTGAAGCAGAATGCATATCATCGTCTCAGCCAGCAGCTCAAGGGACCTACCATCTGCACATTTTATTCCCCGTGATTTGACAGTTATGCGAGCAGTATGCTTAAAAGGTTTCTAGCGGAAAGTGCAATTCAAAAAGCAAATAAAAGTGTCACTGAGGCTGTGCTCTTTGTGATGTGTTCTCCTAAATTTAAAAATGGTTTTGTGTCCCCCCCCCTCCCCTCGCCGCTGCTGTCTCCCAGGATGTGCTGGAGTACAAGAAGAAACAGAGGCCGCAGAAGATCAAGATGCTGGACGGCGCGGTCAAAACTATCATGGTGGACGACTCCAAGACCGTGGGAGAGCTGCTGGTCACTATATGCAGTAGAATAGGTGCGTTGTGTTGGTGTGGTGTTGAGTGGTGTTGTGTTGTGTGCTGTTGCGTTGCGTTGCGTTTGCGTTGCGTTTGCGTTGCGTTTGCGTTGCGTTGCATTGCGTTGCAGCTCTCTCCCTGTCCTCTGTGCCCTCTCTTACGCAGCATTAGCCGAGCTGACCCTCTCTTCCTCTTCTCCAGGGCTCAATCCTATGAATAATTCAGCAGCTTTCTCACTGCAAACTGTAATGATTGTGTACACGTACACACACACACACACACACACACACACACACACACACACACACACACACACACACACACACACACATTTATTGCCTCTGGCAGCTGGCACATATGTGCAAAGCTTCTAGAATGAGCTGGACACCCTGATGAAAATATAAGACACTGCATTCGTATTTCTTCGCAGACCCTATTACCATCACAAAGCTGCTTCTATTTAGTTGTCCTTTATCTGCTCATTAGCAATTTCTCTCTTCTCAGAAACACTTCTGTGTATGATTTGCGCTATAGATTAACTCAGCCATGCCTATGTTCTACTACAGCATCCTTCCTCTCCCCCTGCTGTTTCCTTGTCGTCACTGAGATGTTCCCACAGCAATACATTTCAATTAGGGCCAGGGCTCCAGCCCAAGTGAAATTGGGTGAGGAGAGGAGCTTTGCGTCTGGCAGACAGGCAGGCCCGTGCTGGCCCATTGGTTGTTTAGAAGGGGATTTCTGCTTGGCTTCCCCCTCTCTCTCTCTCCCTCTCTCCCTCTCTCTCTCTCTCTCTCTCTCTCTCTCTCGCTCCATCTTTTTTTGTCCTTCTTTGACTTCTTACTTTTCTTTTCTGGCCAGTGTCCAGTGTTCTCACCACTCTGGTGTTTTTGCCAGGCAAAGGCAGAGAGGGAAGCAGTTGAGAGAAATGGAGAGAAGCGGAGGAGGAGGAGGAGGAGGAGGGGAGGAGAGGAGAGGAGGGGGAGTAAAGAGTAAATTGCCCAGTGAATGAAATGGAGAGAAGAGCTGCAAAATGCACAAGATGAGGTAGAAAATCAAAGAGGGAGAAGGGGAGAGTGAAACGAATTTCTCACAAATGGCTGAAATGGAGACAAACAAAAATACAGTAAAGGCTCTGAAGTGTCTGTGATGCACTCGGCTTGGGATTTCAGACTGACTCTCTCTCACTCCTTCTCTATCCCTGTTTCTTTCATTCTCTCTTTCTCTTTCTCTCCCTCCCTGTCTCTCTCTCTGTCCCACTCTCTCTCTCTCTCCATCTCTCTTTCTCTTCTCCCTCTCTTCTCTCTCTCTGTCCCTCTCCTCTCTCTCTCTCTCTCTCTCTCTCTCTCTCTCTCTTCTCTCCCTCTCCCTGTCTCTCTCTCTCTCTTCTCTCTCTCTCTGTCCCACTCTCTCCTCTCTCTCTCTCTCCCTCCCTCTCCCTCTCTCTCAGGCATCACCAACTATGAGGAGTACTCCCTGATCCAGGAGCAGGTGGAGGAGAAGAAGGAGGACGGCATGGGCACGCTGAAGAAGGACCGCACGCTGCTGCGCGACGAGAGGAAGATGGAGAAGCTCAAAGCCAAGCTGCACACAGACGACGACTGTGAGTGGACATACACGCACACACATACACACACACACACACACACATATGCATACACATGCATACACACACACACACACACACACACACACACACACGCACATGTGCGCGTTCGCACACACACACACACACACATGCATACACAAACACACACACGCATACACACACATACATGCATACACATACATGCATACATATGCATGCACACACACAGAGAAACACGCACCTGCATGCGTACACACGTGGACGCATGTGTTTATGCGACATATGCTCATGAATGTGTGCGTGCGCGCGCACACACACACGCACACACATGGACACGTGTTTACGAGACATGCGCTCATGAATGTGCGCACACACACGTCAGTAATAAATTTGACAAACTCCAGCTGAAGCAAAATTACATTTCACCACGTTCACAATTTGCCCAACTGCAACAAGAAAGATTTAGAGCCTGTGTGTGTGTGTGTGTGTGTGTGTGTGTGTGTGTGTGTGTGTGCTTTTTCTCCCATTTGGGGATTAGCCCTGAATCTTGGATTAAATCACAGTTGGACCAGGCATTCTGGACCGAATGCCAAACTTTAGTCGAGGAATAAGGCAATTGCCTCTGTGGGAAGAGTATGTGGACAGTGTATGCGTCAGAGTGTCCTGCTCATATTGTGTACCCTGTGCTAAAAGACACACACACACACACACACACACACACACACACACACACACTCAGAGACAAGCAAAATGGGCTCTGTGTAAGCACACAAGGGCCTCTACGGGGCAGGTGAATAAACATTGATTAACCCGTGTGCAATCCTGTCTCAGCCTTTATTACCTGTCTCTGTTGACACGGTAGGTGTGTGTGTGTGTGTGTGTGTGTGTGTGTGTGTGTGTGTGTTTCCACCACACACACACGTATGAAAGCTGTCTCCAGTCAAGAGTGTGATGGCTTTAGCTGATGTCCCAGACATTACGCAACAGTGGTATGATGATGCATTTCATTTAGCAACACTAAATGCCACCACGTGATTATGAAATGAAGTCATCGCTACAGTGCAGGTGCTTTTGTCACTTAGTTAAATGTCTAAATTATGGCTCCCTTTGAAGATGGCAAATACTGTTTCTGGATAAGTTGTTTTTACTGCTTTTACAATGCAAAGGAAATTGCTTAATTAAATTGCGTTTGTGGGCAATATGTGTTTCTTTTGAAGACTGTGCCTGTATGTTTGTGTGGATCTCTTCACCCAGCCGCTACACGTGCATTAAGACTGCTGTCTTTCCGTGTGTGTGTGTGTGTGTGTGTGTGTGTGTGTGTGTGTGTGTGTGTGTGTGTGTGTGTGTGTGTGTGTGTTTGTGCCATCAGTGAACTGGCTGGACCACAGCCGAACGTTCCGTGAGCAGGGCGTGGAGGAGAGCGAGACCCTGCTGCTGCGGAGGAAGTTCTTCTACTCGGACCAAAACGTGGACTCCAGAGACCCGGTCCAGCTCAATCTGCTCTACGTGCAGGTCAGAACTCCGGCCAGTGCTCCCCTCTTCTCCTCTCCCCTCTCCTCCTCGCTTCTCTTCTCTTCTCCCATCCCTTCATCATTTAGCACTTTCACACACGCTCACTCTTTCATTCGTTCACGGTCACACTTGCTCGCTCATTCACTCACTCACACTTTCACTTTTTCTCTCTCTCTCTCTTTCTCTCATTCTCTGCGTGTGTGTTTGAGTGTGTGTGCGTGTGTGTGTGTGTGTGTGTGTGCATCTTCCACATTGCCACTGTCCTATAGCGCTGTTGTTTCTGTCTGGATTATCTAGCCGTTCCTCTGCAAGTGAAGGCTCCTCTCCTCCCCGGTCACAGCTGCAGCTCTGTCATGTACTGTACGGTAGCCAGCCTCCCTCTGCAAACCTGGGGCAGGTTGGTTAATATGCTTGTCAATAAGCTAGTGTTTCACCTAAGTGGATTAGCTATAGGCTTTGCTAAAGTTCATTCTGGTGGAGTTGGATAACGAACGGCAGTACTGAGATCATGGATTCAATCGATTCTCCTGGGAAATACTGACTAATGGATTGTACTATGTCCCCTACAGTACATGCATGGATTCTTTAAAAAAAAATATATATAATAAACCTGAGTTAAGTCTGCTGAATTAATAAATATAAAGCAGATGCGATGTGCTACAGTGTATTTTGGTTTCCATCACTGAAATGCATATATTCTATATAGTAATCACTGGTTAATGAGCTAATGGTTTGGCAAAGCCCCTGGCTTTGTCACAGGAGGCTGTGAAAGCATCTAAAGATGGCCACATCTCATCCCTGTGTCTCCGAGTGGATCCACACCAGTCCACCTTTGTGACGCTGCAGCTAGAACCCACCCCCCCCCCCCCCCACACACACACACACACACACACCACCCTCCACAACACCCCCCCCCCCACCTCCCTCAGCCTCAGCAGCAAGAGAGCTCTTCCAGAGTACAGGCCCATCCCAGTGCAGTGCTCCAGGAGTGACCGGGGCCAGATGCTGCTGCTCTCCTGGGTGGAGGAGCTGGTCTCTGAGTCACCCTCGCTACAGCACGGGCCGGCGCCATCCTGATCCGCCGCAGATGGAGCTCCTTTATTGTTTCATCCCAGCGCTAACTGCTACTGTTGCTGCTGCTGCTGCTACTGCCTCCACCGCTGTTGTTGTTATGCACACACAGATTGGCTCATCTCAGATAGGGGCTTCTGGACTGCTGACACAGGGGTTCCCCTGTGTGTGTGTGTGTGTGTGTGTGTGTGTGTGTGTGTGTGTGTGTGTGGGGTTGGGGAGGGTGGTGTTTTGGGTGGAGGGGCAGGGGGAGGGTTGTAGCTGAGTCTGCAGATCTGGCAGGCTGGCTAGCCTCAGTGCTCACGCCCACACCCTCTGCAAGTGTCCCCCCCCCCCTCCCTCCACCCCCATCCCCTGCCCTGGCTCTCTCTGCATGCTTGACTGCATATGCATCAACTCAACAGGCCCCCAGCAAAACTGCACGTACACACACACACACAAACACAAACACAAACGAGCACACACACACACACACACACACACACACACACACATACACACTGACTCGGATGTGTCTTCCGGGAGTGAATGTAAAAGGATCCATGCCAATTCACTAATCACTTATATATGCTCCCTTATGAATGCACAGTTACATCAACGTTTGAAAGCATAAAATACGTATGTACACACATGCAGTTCCACACATATAGAGAGAGCTCCGTGTGCTACTAGGACACATGTCCACAGCCATAGTCCTCCCAGCTTGTGCTTCTCTCTCTCTCTCTCTCTCTCTCTCTCTCTCTCTCTCTCTCTCTCTCTCTCTCTCCTCCTTCTCAGTCATCCTCTCCTCTTCCTCTACTCTCTTCCTTTCCCCCTCTTCCTCCCCCCTCATCCTTTCCCCCTCATCCTCATCCTCTCCCCCTCTTCCTCTCTCTTTATGTCTCTCCAACTCTCACTCCTCTACTAAACCTCTGACTCAATGGCACACGCCCACAGCCACTTGGGCTGCATGGCACTTTGTGACGCCTCTCCAATACACTCTCACACACACACACACATATACAACTAAGAATGCACACACGCACAAACACAAACAAGAACACACACACAAACAAACAAAGACATACACACACATATACAACTAAGAATGCACACACACAAACACAAACAAGAACACACAAACAAGCACACACACTCACACGAGCATGCATGCGCATAAGCACTCAGGCGCATACTAGCACTCTACACTGCTTCCGCCAGTGCCCTCCATATTTTTCTCCCTTTCTAAAGCACAGGCACACACCCTCCCACATACTGACAGCCTTCTGCACACACACACACACACATTTTCATACACAGTGAAACTCACACACTCTGAAAGGCAGGTCACACAGAGATGACTGGCTGCAGGGGATTCCTCTCCTCCACATGATAGTCTCACACTCTCCACTGGGTTCTCTCTAAGGAAGGGATGCTTGGCACAGAGAGGGAGAGAGAGAGAGAGAGAGGGGGAGAGAGAGAGAGAGAACACACGGAGAAAGAGTTAGAGAATGAGAGAGCTTTCTGGCATGTGGAACATGAACACCCCGGCCCAACCCAAACACACTCCTCTACATCCGTCTCTTCTCTCTCACACACACTCACACTCACACTCACACTCACACTCACACTCACACACACACACACACACACATATATAATATTTCTGTCTGTTGGATATTCCTGTTAACATTCATTTCAATCCATTTGCGCGTGTGTGTGTGTGTGTGTGTGTGTGCGCGCGCTGATATCATGTGCTGATTTCCTGAGGGAGGGCCCCTCACTGATGAACTGCACTGTGTTCTAATGACTAGCAGCTTCCATGACCTCATCTCTCTCTCTCGCTCTCTCTCTCTCTCCTTCAGACACACACACACACACAAATACAGATGGGGTCCTTGCCAAGCCAAGCTGTACCACTCTGTTTCTGACTAGAATATAAACAACGGATGCACATATTTACACACCAAATTCTGCAGACAGAATCTTGTTACTCAGCTCATACCATAAAAATCAATATGTACAGTATACATACGTGTGTGTGTACAGTATGTATGTACTGTATGTACTGTATGTATGTATACACATACATACATACATACATACACACATACATACTGTACTATGTGTATACATACATGTAAATATGCATATACTGTATACTCATTTTTGAGGAGTGTTTGCCTTAATTGTATATGTCCATAAATGTATGTACAGTATGTGTGTGTCCGAGAGGGAGTGTTTGTGTAAATGATTGTAGTACTTTCAGTGTATATAACAGGGTGTGTGCATCTCTGCCTATGTGTGTGTGTGTTATTGTCAGTGTGGTATGGTGATGAACAGTGTTGGAGAAATGATTTGCCACCAGTGGCTAAGGAGGAGCTGTGGAAAACCTCTTCAGCCCTCACATATTTCATCTACAGTAGCGTAAACCCCTCTCAGAAATGAGTCTCCACGAGAGATCCTTCTTTGATTTAAACACATGTGTGTCTTTCACAGTGCCCCAGCATCACAACACACACACACACACACAAACACACTAGCTTCAACTACCCTCTCAGAAATGAGTCTCCATGAAACGCACACAAACACACTAGCTTCAACTACCCTCTCAGAAATGAGTCTCCATGAAACGCACACAAACACACTAGCTTCAACTCAGAAATGAGCATCTTTCACAGGCCCCCAGCAACACACACACCACAAACACGCAAACACACTATCTTAAACTAGCCTCACTCAAAGGAGTCTCCGTGAGAGATCCATCTTTGATTTAAACACATGTGCATCTCAGCAACACACCACAAACAAACACAAACACGCGGCCAAAATGAGAGCTCTCTGGGGTAGAATAGGGTGCTTACACGCACATATGCACACACACTCACATAGACATAGTCACACTCACACACATATGCAGATACACACACACACACACACACATATATATACAAACATGGCTTGTGAAACGATCGAGGTTTCTTGAGTGGCAGGAGATGATTAAACATTGTGTGTGTGTATGTGTGTGTGTTGGATCTAATTCTCCCCTAGAAGCAAGCGACTATATTGACCCATCTGAGGGGGTGTCGGCAGGCATTGGCATCCACACCCGTCTGGGCAGAAATGAGCTTTAGAGAAAGAGCAAAACAAAACTATCCATCTCCCAGAACCACCCATGAAACATGGCAGCCTCTGAGACCCAGGGTATTTAGGAGAGGAGGAAGCCAAAGTGGAAGGGAAAAGTATGTCTCTGCGATAGCAGATGTCACAATTCAGGCTCAGGGACTTTGTTCTTTTCTCCCGTGCGCTGAGGATGATGAGCGTCACATCACTCATTAACTCCTTAAAACCGCTTATTATACATTCACAACTATCTGTAATCTGTAGTGTGAGGTAATGTTTTGAAAAACAGAGCGCTGTGTAATGGCTGGTGTCTATGGCAATGGAACAAGCCGAATGATAATTAAAAATGTTGTGAGAGAGTGTGTGTGTGTGTGTGTGTGTGTGTGTGTGTGTGGGGTGGTTCCCAAACACCACTTTATGTTCACTGTCAGAGCTCCCATGAAGTCATCACTTGAGCGCAGACATTGCTGCTCTTCAATTGTTTTTACATCTGTGTGTGTTTGGACACTTTTCTACTTGCGTCTGTGTTTTGTTATTTCATATGTGCCTTATCAGAGTAGTAGCTTTGTGTGTGTGTGTGTGTGTATGTGTGTGTAGCATTACCCTGGATTGACCTCTTCTCCTTAGAGGCAGCCAGGCCTGTTATCTGTAGCTATGTAGCGTGCAGTAACTCCTGTCTACTGCTGGCTTGTGTCCTCTCCTCTCCCAGGCGCGGGACGACATCCTGAACGGCTCGCACCCCGTGTCCTTCGAGAAGGCCTGCGAGTTCGCCGGGATCCAGGCACAGATCCAGTTTGGGCCACACGTGGAGCACAAACACAAGCCGGGATTCCTCGAGTAAGCCAACGCACCCCATCCCACCCCATCCCATCCCAACACATCCCAACACACACACTGACACGGGGTGGATGCTTAACAGCTGCCTGCAAGGCATTTCCGACTCCGACACTCCCCCCCCCCCACACACAACACACATGCATGTGCCTACAGAGACACTTAATGGACGTGAACACACACACATGCATACACACACACACGCACACACATTACATACGTACATACACCGATGCTGTAGCAAGCCCCCAGCAGTAATGTTATCAGGTGGGTGGTGGTTGGCTGAGGGGGCTAGATATGGATTTGACTTGTGTGGCTGGCTGGCTGAGTGGGAGGGAGGGAACAGAGGAGCAGACAGAGAATGTGATTCATGGCAGACAGACAGACATGCAGATCAGAGGCAGACTGACCCCCACCCCCAGCCTTCACCTCACGTTCTGGTATGTTCTCTGAGGCGGTTGCAGGTGGGCTGGGGTGGGCGTGTGTGTGTGGGTGTGTGTGTGTAGGGGGGTGCGGGGGGGTTCTTCCTGGGTGTTGCCTCTTTTCACACGTGATTTATTCCCCCAGCCTGAAGGAGTTTCTGCCCAAGGAGTACATCAAGCAGAGGGGCTCGGAGAAGAGGATCTTTCAGGTGCGTAGCTGTAGCCCTGTCAGGCGCTGGCCGTGATGAATGCCTGGCGTACTGTTGCGTCCCCACCTCTCATGTTGCCACTTAACCAGGTTAATGTTTGATGTGCTCCGCCGGCTCCATAGAGCGGAGGAATACCAATTAGACGTTTACTTGTGTTGAGAGTGAATTAGCTGAAATATGTAAAGCACTTTGCCCACACACACACACACACACACACACACACACTCTCTCTCTCTCTCTCTCTCTCTCTCTCTCTCTCTCTCTCTCTCTCTCTCTCTCTCTCTCTCTCTCTCTCTCTCTCTGTCTCTCTCTCTCTCTCTCTCTCTCTCTAATGATTAGCATAAGTGAATTTATACCTGATTAAAAGCTTTGTGGGCTAATAAGCTCACAGTGGGCTCATTGCTGAGTTATGAAAGCCTGGTGGAAGTGTGTCGAGGCTGAGGCTGAGGCTGAGGCTGAGGCTGAGGCTGAGTCTGAGGGAAGCCTGTTTCTTCTGCTCCTCAGGACCACAAGAGCTGCGGCGAGATGACCGAGATCGAGGCCAAAGTGAAGTACGTGAAACTGGCCCGGTCTCTACGGACATACGGAGTCTCGTTCTTTCTGGTGAAGGTAAGATCTTTTGAGGAAAATCCCCCCCCCACACACACCCCAAAGTATGCCGACAGAATCAAACAGATGGTAGTCTCCCACGCTTGTCTTCTTCCATGTATTCCCAGATACCTTGATACTCATGATGGTGATTTTAAAAATAGCTGCCTTTATATAAGGGTACCCTTAGCTGTTTGAAGTGGTCCTTTGTATTCCTCTTGAGTGTTTTGGTGGTGAGCTTTCCTTGTGACTGTAATGGACTTGAACCCAGTCCAGGTGGAAATGCAAGGTCATAAATGAGCAGACCTGCTCCTCCTCTCTTTTATTTTTTTTTCTTTCCTGTCCTGTGTCAGTTCCCCTCATCCATTTGTAATGTGTCACTCCAGAACATTCCGAGGGCGTTTGAGTGCAAGCTCTGTGGTGCATCGCACAGCTATGAGAGGAATGTCTGCCCCACAGAGAGAGAGAGAGAGAGAGAGAGGAGGGGGGTAGGGAGAGATAGAGAGGGAGGTAGAGAGAGATAGAGAGGGGAGGGAGGTAGAGAGAAAGAGAGAGAGGGGTGGGGAGAGAGCGTAAGAGCGAGAGTGTGCCAAGGCGAGGCAGCGCTGCTGCTGACGAGTTCACTTCCACCTGAGCTGCGAATTCCACCCTCGCCCCAGCAGATGTTGGGAAGGATGGAGCGAGGGGAAGGAGGGGAAATAGAAAGCGAGTGTGAAAAGAGGATGTAAGAGATATGGAGAGGAAGAGTGCAGAGAGAGAGTGAGAGAGACAGAGAGTTACTGTAAGTGTCTGCTGAAGGAAACCCTTGAGCTGTGTGAGGCTCCTCTCTCATCCCTTCAAAAGAGTGGATCTGTCGTTAATATAATATAATGATAGGGAGCGCTGGCGAGAGGTTGGAAGAGTAGCTACAGTAGATTGAGGCAAGCTGTTGCAATCACCCAGCGCTGTTGAAGAATCACCGTGCCGCAGTGGAGGTGCCACTGATGCGATGTGATTTGTTGGGAGCTCTAGCAGGCACGCTTGTTTTTGTTTGTTTTTGTCGACAGGCGCGGCTAATCCCTCCCCATAAATCCAGCTCACCAGCGCCGCACCTCTTTTGGATCTCTTCATGCCAGCGTGCGTGAAAATGCTTTAAGTATTCCCAACCCCCGTTCGAAAAGACCAACCACTTTGTTTCTGCGATAGTTCTCTCTCTCTCTCTCTCTCTCTCTCTCTCTCTCTCTCTCTCTCTCTCTCTCTCTCTCTCTGTGAGTTTTTCCGCGGCGTGATCAGTGGCCTCGGCTGGAGAGCCTTGACAAGTCATTCGGGGCCGGTCTGTTGTGGCCGGGCGGATTAAGCTTAAGCGTAATGAAAAGCACTTGACTGAGACCAGAGCTAATTCCCAGTGAAGAATTATGACTCATTGTTTGCTGCCGGCCCAAAAACTTTTAACAATCTTGTTATGTTTAAGAAAAGCTATCTGGCCTTGAATCACGAGACAATAGAGGTGTGTTAAGAGGTCTATATATACCCCGTATATATAAAAAGGTCATTGTCCCCGGACTGAGAGGGGGTTTTGTTTTTGTGAGTGCCAAGGCGAGCTGGTAAGTCTGCTCAAGTGCTGAAACATGTCTGTGCTTATCAGAAAGCTGTTCTCTCCTGACCCTGGCATTGGAAACAATAGCCTGGAGGGCCTGGGAGGTAGTTTTTGACTCCCCCAGCTCCAGACTGGCCTGTGAGTTTCACTCGTTGGGCACCGGGTGCTCCTGGTGCCGTGCCAGAGAGGCGTTGTTGGGGCACTGAAGCGAAGTGGATCCGCTGCTCCCTGGGTATGAGCAGAGGGCAGTCGGGGGCACCCACGGCGGGGTCCGAGACTCGGAGCGTGACGACTAGGGCCAGCGTGACTGCATTACGGCTCTCTTAGCAACCGGGTCCCCAGCCCTCCTCTTTTGAAGTGCTGCTCAGCCAAGCGGCAGCAACCGACGCTGAGACAACCTGTAACTCCACAGGGTCAGACACTGGCCACTGCGGATCAGAGAGCCCGAGTTAGGGAGGAGGGAGGGAGAAAGGGTTGGAGAGGGGGGGTGGAAACACAGAGAGAGGGAGGGAGGGATGGAGGAGGGTGGGGAGGAGGGATTGAGGAGGGAGAGGGAGGGAGGGAGGGAGAAAGGGTTGGTGGAAACAAGGAGAGAGGGAGGGGGGCTGGAAACAAGGAGAGAGGGAGGGAGGGATGGATGGAGGGAGGGAGGAGGGATGAAGGGTTGGGAGGAGGGATGGGGGGTGGGGAGGAGGGATGGAGTGCAGGAGCACGCTGTCCCGCTCCATGAGGCATGTCGGTTTCAATTAAGGAATCAAAGGAGCTGTGGGTGAGCACTGGTGCACTGACAGTAGGAGAGGGAGGGGAGCGCTGCTCAAAAGCAGTATGGTGGCCTTCTCTTACTCACTTTATTCATCTCTCTCTCTCTCTCCCTCTCTCTCTCTCTGTCTCTCTCTTTCTTTCCCTCCTGCAGGAGAAAATGAAGAGCAAGAATAAGCTGGTCCCGCGATTGCTGGGTATTACCAAAGAGTCAGTCATGCGGGTGGACGAGAAGACCAAAGACGTGGTCCAGGAGTGGCCCCTCACCACGGTCAAGAGATGGGCGGCCTCCCCCAAGAGCTTCACCTTGGTACATCCCAGCTCTCCTTTACCCCACTGCTTTCCTGGGTCTTTCGATTTTGTGGGATTTGCGTGGGGAAGGCGGGGGGGTGGGCGCTTGCAGCCTGGCGGTTGAGGTACTCAGCTGTGTGAAGCCCATCTGTCTCTCGTCCTCGACAAACAGCAGAACGCCAGCAGCCGCTTTTGTTCTAGGAACAGTGTCGTTTTTTTTTCCCCCACAATTTTTTTTTTTCGTTTTTTCGCTCTCACTCCACATAGCACGCTAACCCCCTCAGGAATGTACGGCAACGCTTTTATCCTGAGTGCCCCGGTAATGTGAGGTGACACTTTTAAGAGAGGGGGGACCTCTGTCCAAACGGCTCGGAAGGAGGGGTAGGGGTGGGGTGGCGTGGTGGGGGGTGGGGGGGAGCGCTCTCGCGTGCTGACACCGGAGGCCTCGACGTCACGGCACAAAAATCTGCCCGTGTCGTGTAGCGTAGCGTAGCGCAGCGCAGTGCTGCACAGCACAGCACAGAGCAGGGCAGATGAGCTCACTGCAGCTTTAGCCGACGCGACCAGCGGCAGCGTTCAATCTGGATGACTCTGCTAACCGAGTAGTTCACGTTTGCTGATTATGGAGGAAAATTGCTCCATGTTAATTACAGCGTAGCTTTTGACAAAACATCTGGTGTTGATGTGACTAATATTTAAATGCACATTTGGGTATGTGTGCGTGTGTGCTCAAACCTGCATACCCGCACGCATTCGTATTGACTCGCATTTGCTAATGACATTATTCATAACTTGTTGCGTTTTGACCACATTTAAGTGAAATGCCCGCTGTGAATTAATAAGTGTAGTTGGTGTAGGAATGCATGGGCATACAGCAGCTCATTTGCCAACATTGATCAGAGTGAAGTTCCACTACACTCCCACTTTGAGTCAGAGCTCTTAGAAGTGAGAGTTGTTTGGGCCTCCAGTAATGCATGCGCCTACAGGGACCAGAGAGTGTCGAGATGAATTGGAAAGTAAACAGCTCAAAATCAAAACGCTCAATCAATGAGATTATCTTAGTTTGATTCTTCTCCGACGAATCCCACACATTCAGACCAAAGGAATGCGTGTTGGTTTTGTGTTTTTGATTTGGCAAATCATTGAATGAATTCTTGAAAACCAAATAGAGAAGAGCAGAAGAATGGTGAACATAGATATACAGTATGTACAGTATGCGTATCCAAGAGATAGCTGGACTATTAGTAAGCAAAGCTACAGTTCTTTCTCCATAAAAGGTATTTTGTTTCAGTGTGTAAGGCGCAAGCAGGTGCACGTGTTACCAAGGAGATGCCTCAGAGTTCTGGAGCTGAGAGAGGAGATGCTGTGACCTTGAGCTCCAAGATCAAACCACACAAAGCCCCAGAGAATCAGAGGCCACACACACACACACACACACAAATACACAGAGAGAGAGAAACACACACACAGCAGAGGCAGCAAGCATTCAGATGAGTCTGTGTGTTTACTGTTTGTGTCTGTGTGAGAAATATCAGATATGGAGAAGCTCTCAGGGACACACGCTCCTTTAATGGATGCCGTGGCTCTTTCTGTTCATTTTATAGCCACTGCCTTTTCCCTTCCTATTGTGTGTGTGTGTGTGTGTGTGTGTGCGCGCGCGTGCGTGCGTGCGTATTAACAACCCTCACACACTCTCTCTTTCCCCACAGGACTTTGGGGAGTATCAGGAGAGTTACTACTCCGTCCAAACTACAGAAGGCGAGCAGATCTCCCAGCTGATTGCCGGATACATCGACATCATCCTCAAAAAAGCAAGTGTCCTCCCTCACTAGTCAGAGTGACTCCTCATGCACATTGCACTCACACAGTCTCAGACCAACACATGCCCTGCTGTTGAAGCTTCCACCCACACTAAGCACATGCCGGCCCAGCCATGGCATAGACGCGTGACTTCCACTTGGATGGATGCAGCCCTGTATGAATGCATAGTCTTATTGTTTTTAATGGCTATGTAAAATGTAAATATGGTAGGGGAACGCATATTTTTTATTTTATTTTATTTTATTTTATTGCTTAACCTTTGTTTCTATCCTCTTACAGAAGCAGAGTAAAGATCGCTTCGGCTTGGACGGCGATGAGGAGTCCACCATGTTGGAAGAATCGGTCTCCCCAAAGAAGTATGAGTTGCTTCTACTCAAGCTAATTATAGTGTGTGTGTGTGTGTGTGTGTGTGTGGTTAGTGTTTTCATGTGGTTGAAGCCATCTCCACACTCATTGCTCTGCATGTTGGGGCTTTATAGGTGGTGTACAGTACATGGTAAGAGTAGCAGACCTGAGCCCATTAGTGTCCAAGCGCTGGCTCATGTTTCAGTGGTTTCAGTGTAACCCTGAGCCAAGCATGTTGGGGCTCTGACGCGGGCATGACCGTAGCATTGAGAGGTCATTGTCTGGAAATGGAGACCTCACGCGCTACTGTGCCATACCCCCATCCTCTCAGAGAAGTGGAGACTAAGGACAGGGTCTCTGTGAAGGAAGTTGCTGAGTCTGAGAAATGGAAGAGACTACATGTTTATCATTTCACTGGAAAGGGCAAGATTCTCTGGATGACTTCAATTAAAATATTGTGTTCCCAGAAACTGTCTTTCCCCCCCCCTTTCATCTCCCTTGTTTCAGCGTTTCTCTCTCTCTCTCTCTCTCTCTCTCTCTCTCTCTCTCTACTCATGTCATTCCCAATTGCACAATGTATGCTTGTTATCCTACATGCATATGCACACGCGCACACACACACACACACACACACACAGACACTGACCCAGACACACACACACACTCCTCCATGTCTGAGAGAATTTGATCTACAGATGGGCTCTTGTCCTCAGAAGCGCTGCCTAGAAACCGGTTGTTATTGGAAACCGCATCTCTGCACTGGGGAGCCTTCTGTGATGATGGACACCAGGCATCACATCCGCGAGGCCGTTTCCGTGCCAACTCCACTCTTATGTTCCCCCTGATCTGACCAATAAAAAGCGGCTACCTCTGGCAGCGTGCTGCAATTAACCCACAGAGCCTGTTGAGCAGCTGTTTACCCAAATCAAGAGAGGCCAATCCTCTGTGCTAATAACAGGTGTTTACAATCCGTTGGTCAACAGGTTTGACAAAGAAGGCCAGAGCACATCCTGTGAAGCGCTAGCCTTAAGCATGCTGACCGTTGCTCATTGACCATTTCTCTCTGTGTGTGTGTGTGTGTGTGTGTGTGTGTGTGTGTGTGTGTGTGTGTGTGTGTGTGTGTGTGTGTGTGTGTGTGTGTGTGTGTGTGTGTGTGTGTGTGTGTGTGTGTGTGTGTGTGTGTGTGTGTGTGTGTGTGTGTGTGTGTGTGTGTGTGTGTGTGTGTGTGTGTGTGTGTGTGTGTGTGTGTGTGTGTGTGTGTGTGTGTGTGTGTGCTTACACACCCTAGTGTACCGATCTCTGTATGTGAGCACGTATTGCTGTATGAATGTTGATAGTCACTCCTCACATCGTAACTCACATCTCCCGTGTCTGTCTTCTCTCCTCCACCCACCCGCACCCTCAGGTCCACCATCCTGCAGCAGCAGTTTAACCGGGTGGGGCGGGTGGAGCACGGCTCGGTGGCCCTGCCCGGCATCATGCGCTCGGGCTCCGTCGGAGGGCCCGACACCTTCAACATGGGCACCATGCCCTCCGCCCAGCAGCAGATCACCACAGGCCAGATGCACCGTGGGCACATGCCCCCGCTGGTGAGGAGTGGGCACAGCGAAGTGACTACTAACTATGACCACATGGTTGGGCTTAGGGTGTTATAGGAACACGCCAATGCTCACTGTAACCGACATCAGACCAGTCTGCAGCTGAAATGGAGTTACAGGCTAACTGGTCTTACCCACTTCCTGTGAATAATGCTAAAATAGGCTAACAGATTATTTTATAGATATATTAGATATTTTTTATAGATTAAATTGATTGCAGGTTATTGCGCATGCAGAGAGGAGAAGGGTATTCATCATCTTCTCTTACTCTGGAGTAGAGGACGAATTATTGAGCTCATTCTCCAGTTAGCTGGCGTCTTCCTTTAATGACTGGAGTTGTGCAGTATACAGTAGCTATAGTATACCATGTGTGTAGATATGAGTCAGTGGAGAGCCGTGCTGTAGAATAGAAACGCACCTCTTTCATCCTGTGTGAGAAAGAAGGAGATGTGACATGCAAATTGTGATGCTGTGCTGTCACTTATTTAGCACATATCTAGACCGTTCTTTTGGCTGCCTCTATGTAAATAAGATCTGACTTTCTAGCACTTTCTGCATATGGTCCATCATGGTGCTCTGCAGGTGGGAGTTGTCAGGTAGTTCTAAATGCCATCTGGCATTGAGCTGTTTAGGTAGAGCCCACTGCAGTTATGCATTACATTACATTACATTACATTTGGCAGACGCTTTTTAGCCAAAGTGACCTACAACATGGTAAACATTTTGCTTTTTAAAGGATTTCAAACAACAATTCTAGGAGACGTTTAAAAAGATAGAGTGAACTAAGTGCAGTAAGGTTGAAGAAAAATATGCAATGTCAGTCTGATTTCCCTCTTGACACGTCCCCCTGAGAGGAACCTCCATTGCAGCTTTCAATGGTTAGTGTTGTCCCACTATCTGCACTGTATAAACTATGCCAGTTTTTTAGCTGAATTTGCCTTAACTGATCAGTTTCTGAGCTATTGGAATGGTTATTTGACTTAATTTTCGGGTTGAATGATGGCTGTCTCGCTTCCCCAGAGAACCGGGCCGGTGGCACTGACCAACAGAATATGCAGCCTCGCGATTATACACATGAAAAGGCAGAGTGACCAATTGAGTAGTGTTGAAATAATGTTAAAATGTACACGCTAAAGCTGTAGGGGAAGCTCTGCAGAGAAACCTGCAAGCGTCAAATGAGAAAACAGCGAAGAAATCGCCAAACCTGCATAGTTCCTCTTTTAGAGTATTCGAAGTGTGTTCAAAGTAGGTGGTTTGAGACACGGCCATGTCAGACAGAGCCTTGATCTCAGAGTGTGATGTACGTCTCTGACCCCTGACCCCCCCGACCTCTGACCTGTGTGTGTGTGTGTGTGTGTGTGTGTGTGTGTGTGTGTGTGTTGAGCAGAGCCTGGCCCAGCAGGCCCTCATGGGCACCATCAACAGCAGCATGCAGGCGGTGCAGCAGGCCCAGGAAGACCTGGGGGAGGTGGACGACCTCCCACCTCTGGGGCAGGACATGGTGAGTCACACGCTTCTGACCGTACAGCACACGCGCGCACACACACACACACACGAATGCACACACACACACACACACACACACACACACACACACACACACACACACACACACACACACACATACACATACACATACACACAAACACACACACACACACACACACACAGACACTCTCTCAAACACACACACGAATACACACACACACGCACAAACACAAACACACAGACACTCCAGGCCTGCTGGTCCCAAGTCAGATCTGAGCTGTGCTCCGGGTTGGTTCTGGAGTAGTCAGCTGCTGCGTTTACCAGAAGTGGCCAAGACCTTCTGATCTCATTCCCTCTTAGAGAATATCTGTGTTTGGTTTTGTTTTTTAATGTCTTAGTCACAGATTGGGAATCCAGGTTCAGGAATGAGAGGCTTTGTTGTGCATTTGGCTCCCACTGAGTGCTGCGCTCAGTGCATACTCCTGCCTGCTGGCTTGTAAATCAGCGTAGCGGAGCCAGTATCACAGGGAGGATTTCTGACTCTCCGAACCTGACCTGCCCACCTCAACGTTTATCAGGTGCTTGTGATGTGATCCCTCAGTAGGGAGTAGCGCTCTGGCTTGGCTGCAGACTGAAACACGAACACGTCCTTAAAAAGAAATGCTGAGTGTTTGTGCACAGTGGCGCATCCAGAGGATTAGTGAAATGAATGGAGGTTTTTTTTATTGATGGAAAAAAAACCTCCAATGACCTTGAGGAGGATCGTTTCAGAGCTGGTGCGAGTCTGCACCGGATCCCCACCAGAGCTGAGCCAGATCCGCATCACAGACCACTGCAATCTGGACCAGAGCCACGATAGACATTGTTATGTACCCCTGTGTGCTCCATTACACTGCATATGTTTATGCGGTCTGTTGAAGGATTCACAGCTGCTCACCCCCACAGGTCTGTGTGTCTGTGTTTGTGTGTCTGTGTCTTTTCCCCTTAAAAGGCATCCCGCGTTTGGGTCCAGAACAAAGTGGACGAGTCCAAGCATGAGATCCACTCTCAAGTCGACGCCATCACCGCCGGAACCGCATCTGTTGTCAATCTCACGGCAGGTGAGTGAGTGAGCTTCCCGGGGCCCGGAAGGCGTCGAGCGTTTCGGCGTCTCTGGGTTTTCAGCGGGGCGGCCCCCGTTCTCTTTCGCTCCTCTTTGTCTCCCAGCAGGCCATCGGTTCTAAGAGGTTCCCGCACAGCAGATGTATAGGCTTGTCTGTATGTTCCCTGCTGAATAGAGAGGAGTCATTTACAGTGAGGGAGGGAGGGAGGGAGGGAGGGAGGAGAAAGTGCTGATGGGTTGGAGGGAAAACAGAGAGAGAGAAGGATGGGGGAGGGAGGGAGAGAGTGAGGGAGACAGAGAGGGGGAGGGAGAGGAGAAAAAGAAGCGCTCTACCTCAGGATGCTGAATTAACACATCAATCCAGGTGATAAAGATTTGCATCTAGAGGCAAGGAAGAGATATAAAGAGCATGTGAGGGAGAGAGAGAGAGAGGGGGGAGAGAGAGAGAGAGAGGGGGGGAGAGACAGAGAGAGAGACGGAGAGAGAGAGAGAGTGATAGAAAAGCTATAAACCCCTCAGTATCTGTTAAATATTGGAACATTTTTCCATTTTCGCTCCAATAAATATTTCGGCGGTAAAATGCTCTTTGGCGTGTCCTGGAGCTGCGCGAGTTGGCAGCGGCGCGCCCGTTTTCCCCCGGCTCCTGGAGGTGCGCCCCCTCCGCACGGTGCCAGCTTTCTGCTGGAGCTTAATCTTCCGTGCGCCATCTGTTTGATGGCACGCCGGCGCTCCGTTAACTACCTCCCAGCTGAAACTTCACTTTTTGTTTTCTTCCCGCGCTGCACATCTGGGCTTATCAGCCACCGCCAGTGTCATGGAAAAACTGGGTTTCGTTTCGCATTCGTTTGGTGCGTGTGGGTGTGTGGGTGTGTGGGTGTGTGTGTGTGTGTTTGTATGAGAGAGAGAGAGAGAGAGAAGTGTCTATGTCAGTGTGTATTTACACATGCAAGGGTTTCGTGCATCTATTTCTGGGGATAGACATCAATTTAGCCATTTAAAAAAAAAAAAAAAAAAAAAAAAAGCTAGCTATGCAGTATTGCTAAGATAATATCAACTCTTCCACACATAGAGCCTAATTTGGATGATGGAGAAAGTGCTAAGTCTTAAGTCTAACAAAAGCTAATTTAATGACAAGACGAAATCAATTTACTAATATAACACCATGGATAAGACATGAACCGCAAACATTGATTGGGTCCACTCGGTGCTCCAACGTGCAGCATGATAGCTATAATTCATGCATGAGAACATCGCCTTGCCTAAATCAGAGCCCACAGTCTAATAGTCTAATCGCATGGCCTGCCTCAGATGATGATAATAGATGCTAAATAATAGATGATGAATTATAGATCAACTGTTTGTTGTTTATTATACTGTCAGTCAATTACCCAACTCTATAATCTTTGATGGTCTCATGTCTCATGTCTCTCTAAGCACACTCGGGGAGAACAAAGACAGAGATCTTAATTGCTACCTGTCCTCCCCATGTGTCTAGTCACTGATGGCTGCCTGTCACTCACTCAAGTACCAAAGCTGTGCTTTCTGTGCGCATGTAAAAATCTAGCTATTGTCCGTATGCATGTATACAGTAATTTCCTCTGTATTAGCCGTGCTGTATGTAAACCGCAGTAGGCTACAGCGTTTTATGCAAGTTAAATAAGCAAAACCATGTTAACACCATATAAACTGCCTCCGAGTATTTACCTTATAGCTGAAGAAATTGAGCAAAATCAATGTATAGTCCTCAGCTAATAGTTGGGAAATTACAGTACAGTTCAAATAGTTGAAACTCATTTTCTCTCTGTCTTCATCTCTGTCTTTCTTTCTTTCTTTCTTTCTTTCTTTCTTTCTTTCTTTCTTTCTTCTCTCTCTATCCCTTTCTCATTTGTCCACAGGTGACCCCACGGACACGGACTACACAGCCGTGGGCTGCGCCATCACCACCATATCCTCCAACCTGACGGAGATGTCCAAGGGGGTCAAGCTCCTGGCCGCCCTGATGGACGACGAGGTGGGCAGCGGGCAGAACCTGATGGGAGCTGCCAGGACTCTTGCTGGCGCCGTGTCGGACCTGCTCAAGGCCGTGGAGCCGGCCTCCGGAGAGGTGAGGAACATGGAGGAGGAGGAGGAATGTGGAAAGCAGGAGGAAGAGAAGTAAAGAATGGAGAGAGATGGAGAGAATGAGAGGGAGAGAGAGAGAGAGAGGGTGAGATGAGACAGAAGAGAGAGAGAGAGAGGCCAAAGTGAGTTCAGAGTAATCCTGACATATGATCTCCTGAAGCCCTAAAAGCATGCGTGACGTGTGCTGATAAAGGTGGAGATCTGGCCTGATAAGACAACCCTAAATCCTTGGCCTCAGATTTAGGGGTTAAAACCACCCCTCATACAGGACTGTGTATGTGTGTGTCTGTGTGTGTGTGTGTGTGTGTGTGTGTGTGTGTGTGTGTGTGTGTGTGTGTGTGTGTGTGTGTGTGTGTGTGTGTGTGTGTGTGTGTGTGTGTGTGTGTGTGTGTGTGTGTGTGTGTGACTATACTCTGTGTGTGTGTGTGTGTGTGTGTGTGTGTGTGTGACTATACTCTGTGTGTGTGTGTGTATGTGTGTGTCTGTGTGTGTGTGACTATACACTGTGTGTGTGTGTGTGTGTGTGTGTGTGTGTGTGTGTGACTATACTCTGTGTGTGTGTGTGTATGTGTGTGTCTGTGTGTGTGTGACTATACACTGTGTGTGTGTGTGTGTGTGTGTGTGTGTGTGTGTGTGTGTGTGTGTGTGTGTGTGTGTGTGTGTGTGTGTGTGTGTGTGTGTGTGTGTGAATGTACAATATGTGTACATGCGTGTGTTTATACATGTGTGTGTGTGTGTGTGTGTGTTTGTGTGTGTGTGTGTGAATGTACACTGTGTGGGGTGAAGACCGATGCCTCACAGAGGACTTCAACAGCACCATGGCATGCATACACATACTGTATTATGTGTGTGTGTGTCTGCGTGTGTGTTATACCAATTGTTTTACTTGTGTGTGTCTTGTGTGTTTCTCAGCCCAGGCAGACGGTGTTGACGGCCGCGGGCAGCATTGGCCAGGCCAGCGGAGACCTGCTGCGGCAGATGGGAGAGGGGGAGACGGACGACAGATTCCAGGTGGGGGCAGGACATTAGATGTGTGTGACTGTGCCTGTCAGTGTGTAAGTGTGTAAGATGGCCGTGTATTTACTGTGGATGCTTGTATTGATCTCTGATGGAGAGGTGGGGTCGTTTCTGCACTGCTTGATGTTGAGTAGATAAGAGTCCAATCATATCATCTTATTGGAATGTTTGAGGAGTTGAGCAGTACAATCTAATCTTCTTTCTCAGAACGGTGTTTAAAGTTAATCATTTCTGTAGCGAGCGGTACCAGTCGCTCCATAAGAGTCCAGTCAGATCTATTACATACAACTCGACATGGTACAGCTACATCTGCTGCATAGGTTTTAAGCAGCGTAAATCTATGGTGTCCAGTGCTTGTGGTTATGCTGAGTGGATTTCTTTATTTCGAGAGCTCGTTTTTGTGTGTGCAGGCCTCTCCACCTTTGGCTAAATGGCCAGCGGCACAGATGCGCTATAAATGCACATCAATGCCTCGTGTGTTTAGCCCACTTCAAAAGATCTGTTTATCTCGCCATTTACGTCATGCTAATAAAGCCATTTGTGGAGGTTAGGCCTTTGTGCCATCTGCAAAAGTGTTGTGTTGCTAGGCGACGGCTGTGTTGGTGTTTCCACAGCGTGTGACTGAGATTAAAGGTGTTTTTTTTCTCTTTTTTTCCTCCTCTTTCTCTCTTCCTCTCTCTCTCCCTCTCTCTCTCCTCTCTCTCTCTCTCTCTCTCTCTCTCTCTCTCTCTCTCTCTCTCTCTCTCTCTCCCTCTGTCTCTCTCATCCTCAGGAAGTGCTGATGAACCTGGCCAAAGCGGTGGCCAACGCAGCTGCCATGCTGGTGCTCAAGGCCAAGAATGTGGCGCAGGTGGCCGAGGACCCCGTCCTGCAGAACCGAGTGATCGCCGCGGCAACGCAGTGTGCCCTGTCCACCTCTCAGCTGGTCGCCTGCACCAAGGTGCCCACATCGTTCTCTCCAAATACACACACACACTCTCACACACACACACACACACACACACTCACACACACACACACACACAAACACACACACACAATGCAAAAGTCGGTTGTGTACAAGCACATATTCATAAAGAGACAAATCATTCACTGATTCACTGAATCACAGTCATTCAGACAGGACAGCACTGCACAGTTTGCACCAGCATCATGTTAAGCTCCCGGGCTCTACTCAGGATTTACAGATATGTGTGAGTGTGCAGGTGTGAAATTGATTATTAAATATGTATTTATGAGTGTGTGTGTGTGTGTGTGAGAGAGAGAGAGAGAGAGTGTGCGTGTGTGTGTGTGTGAAAGAGAGTGTGCATGTGTATATCTAGAGAATAAAACATAATTGTAATGTAGTAGTACCAAATGCACTGCTCGGCCACGGGGTAGTATTGAGGCGCTGCGAGTCCTCTGACGCTGGTTGTGGTGTGGTCGTCCCCAGGTGGTGTGTGTGTGTGTATCTAAAGACTAAATCTGACGCTGGTTGTGGTGTGGTCGTCCCCAGGTGGTCAGTCCCACCATCAGTTCTCCGGTGTGCCAGGAGCAGCTGGTGGAGGCGGGCCGGCTGGTGGAGCGCTCGGTGGAGGGCTGCGTCAAGGCCTGCCACTCCGCCACCGACGAGGGCGACCTCCTCAAACAGGTAAGCTGCCCTGTTGTGTCTGTGGAGATGAGCCTCTCTCAGAGTAGAACGCCTACAGGCCCTTTAATGGCTGCTGGCCTTGTCCCCCTGGAGGATCCCTTGATGTGCTGCTTACAACTCCCTGTTGAAGAGGGCTATCAACCTTATTGCACTTTCCGACAACAGTCCTTGTGGAAAAAGTGCTGCATATAAATCTCCATCAAGAACATATTCTACAAATCCATTCACACTATGCCCCCATGTCCCCTTGTTAAGTCAAGCATGGGTGCACAAGAAGCATTGATCTGTTTGAGTGCAGAGCTTCACTCATCTGTGGTGCACAAAAAGAGCTTTTTCTTTGGTTGCACTATAAACGGCTATAGATGGCTGCTGACTTCAGAGCAGCTATGGCCGAACAGAAAGGTGCTACGACATGGCCAGGCATCTGTTCCAGTGTCAGATGCTGTGTGCGAAGCATTTGGAATTCAGATGAGTAGGTCTGTTAGCTGACTGTGACTGATCCTCTGTGTGTGTGTGTGTGTGTGTGTGTGTGTGTGTGTGTGTGTGTCCGAAGGTGAGTGCGGCCGCGGGTACGGTGAGCCAGGCCCTCAGCGACCTCCTGCAGCACGTACGCCACTATGCCAGCTGTGGCGAGCCCATCGGACGCTACGACCAGGCCACCGACACCATCATGACCGTCACCGAGAGCATCTTCACCTCCATGGGCGACGCAGGTGAGCAGGGTGGGTTGCTGTGAGCTTCCTGGAGAGGGGGAGGAAAGAGGGGGAGAAAGGGGGCAGATAGATAGATAGATAGATAGAGTCTCGAAAGAATGGGGCAATGACCACAGAAATATGTTTGGTATCTTAGAAAAGAGGTATTTTTAAGATGTGTCACAGTCAGCCTCTTATTTTTAGCAACAACGTTTTCAAGCGGGGTATAGGAGGTTAAGGACCATTCACACCAGGAACCATGACTATAAAGATAACTTTGACTATTACAGTAAAGGCATCCACACTGACCTACGATAAGGAACATTTCCCCTTTTGATGA
Organism: Sardina pilchardus; assembly: GCF_963854185.1. Lineage (NCBI taxonomy): Eukaryota > Metazoa > Chordata > Actinopteri > Clupeiformes > Clupeidae > Sardina > Sardina pilchardus. Next base: position 13,405,369 of record NC_085003.1, on the reverse strand, counting down.
AGGTGAGGGCTGACATTTTATAGATTCTGATTGGCTGTCAGCTTATCGTTCTCAAAATCACTCTGAAAGTGATCCCCAACGATCTCGTTCTTCCATCAATGATAATCGACTTCTTCATATTAGCCGGAACGATCGGTATAGTTATTGTCAGTGGTGTGAACGGACCTTTTAGTCTTTCACCATTCACATGTGTGACATGTGATCTTTAAATGCTTATCATCTATCCCCAAGGGCGTGCACACCTCCTCTATGGTGAGCAAAAGACCACTGCAGAGGCCAGCCGTTGCTCCCACACGCATGCCAGTCCGTGCTAATGAGAATGCAGTCAGTTATTTGCAAGGCATCGTATCCAGTCGGCCATTTTGCCCTGCTCGTGCTCGTCTTCGTTTGTGCATCCGTTGTTTGTTGGAATACGGCTGTGTGCTTTGAGAGGAAGAAAGCAAAGAAAGCAAAGTGACGAGTGTCGTAGGAGAAGCGGAGCTCTCCTTTTGTAGCCTATACTCCAGAGCAGAGCTCAGAACTCACCAGCGCACTTTGAGAGTGTCCTTTTAAAAGCACAGTGCTCACACTGGAAAAATAGAAAACGAAAACCGAGGGAAACTTCCACGCGTTTTGAATTTGATGAGAATTCCTTGATGATGCTCGCCATCACCTATGTGCTCCATGAGCAGCCCTGTAGTCCTGGTAGCTGTATCTCTGTAGCATTCACACACGGAAACATCGCGCTTTTGTTCCAGCCGTTACTCTTTCCCACATCTTATACCTGCTCGCCCACAGTGTAATACGAAGCTGTCGTTAAACAGCCGTCCTTAATGTGAAAAATCCACAACTCTCCAGCTCCAAATAAACTAGCGTTCTTTCCAAGAGGCTACACCCCCCCCCCCCCCCCCCCCCCCCTTCCTCTCACTATCGGGGAGACGTCTGACTCCATTGCCCTCCAACCAGAAGTGAAGTTTGTCTTTCCATTTGTTTTGACTGCGCCGGAGATTCGAGATGCTCCCCGGCCGCGCTCTCCCATTAGCCATTCCCTTTCTCCAACATTGCTCCCTGGCTGAAGCCTGTTTTCCTTTTTTCTTTTCTTCCCCCTCCCCCCCCCCCCCCCCCCCCCCCCCCCCTTCTTCTCGCTGTTGTTCAAAGGCCGACGCGTTTGTTATGGTATGGCTGCGAGTCTGAAGAATTCCCCCAGCCCACCCCACGCTCAGGGGCTTACTGAAAACATGTCATCCAAAACCACCACAGAGCCCCGGCAATCTGTTCTCAATCACCAGCGGCCGGGGCCTTTGAAAATGTTAAGGCAAAACACATGATGTTCAAGTTGCTAGTGGGAAGGAGACCAGTGAAAGGGATTGGGGGGGGGGGGGCGGTCAGTCTAACATGATTCTTGCGCTGATACAAATTTCATTTATTTATGTGGAAAAAAATAAGAAAATCAGACTGGTAAATCAACTGGACTGACTTCCTTAGAGAGAGCGGAGAGGAGGAGAGTGGAGAGTCCTGCATCCGCAAAGGTTATTCGCCTCGCGGTCATGCCTCGCGAATGGCGCTCCTTTGATGGGCCTCTGAGCACTGTTATTTCAAGCGCTGCGTAGGTGTGCAGGCAACACGCTGGCATTCACACAGAGAGAAAGTGGGGAAGAGAGAGCAAGATGGAGAGAGAGAGAGAGAGAGAGAGAGAGTGCAGGCACAGAGATTTGGTCTCCGAATCAATAACCCACTGCAGGTCACTCTCCAGCTTTGATTCCCCTTCCTGCATGAAACTCTGATGAGAAAGGAAGGATAAAAAAAAAAACACCCAGGGAATCAATGGTTCTCCTCTGAAACGTGTGTTTGTGTGTGTGTGTGTGTGTGTGTGTTTGTGCGAGCGTGCAAGCACTGCACACTTAACAACATATTTACAGTCCACGTTGAGCGGTGCAAAGCTGAAGTGCGTTGGCTTAAATGAGTAGGTAGGCCTGAGGAGGTTTGTGTTCCCGTACGCCCTGGTTCACCACTAAAGGCTCTGAGGCTAGAGGATGTGACTGACTGGGTTCCCTCACCATTTCTCCCTCTCCTCTCTCCATACAGTATATGTGTGTGTGTCCGTGTTCTTGTTTGTGTGTGTTGCATTTGTATTGTGTGTATGTCTGCTCACCCGTTTTGCATGGAAGACGTCCGTATCTGGTCGTGTGAACTTGCCTGTGTATGTGGCTGTGTTTTATTTGTTTCTTAATATGCACAGTTGTGTTTGTAGGAAGTTCGGTGTTCTAACACACACACTTGTTTGCCTCTCCGCAGGTGAAATGGTGCGTCAGGCTCGCGTCCTGGCCCAAGCCACGTCGGACCTGGTGAACGCCATGCGCTCGGACGCCGAGGCCGAGATCGACGTGGACAACTCCAAGAAGCTGCTGGCGGCCGCCAAGCTCCTCGCCGACGCCACGGCCCGGATGGTGGAGGCGGCCAAGGTGCGTGAATCCGCCGAGCGCGGCGGCTACTCTCTCTCTCCGCCAGCGTCCAGACAGTCTCCCGGTCATTTAGCTCAATCGCTTTTACATTTTTTTTCCCTCCATCTAACGTGAGCTGCTGGGTCTCTTGGTTGTGCAGAGGAGTTTGCTCCAGAGACCTATGATCTCCACACGGTGGTGTTCAAACTGCTGAGACATGGTTTAGAGATGCGGGGCCGGGTAAGAGGAGGCGGTTGGTTTGCGGTCCTGCGCGGCTCAATCAGCCGTGGCTGTTCTCAGGCGGCGAGGACGGAACGCTGCCCTCGTTGCAACCCCACACGCTCGGCTGAGAGAGAGGCTCTTTCGCACGTCGAGGTAACCGCTGGGGGCGGTAATTTAAGGACGCGTCCTGTCCACCCAAGGGAAGGTCGTGCCCATTGTTGTCTCAGGGTTCGCCCACCATGGTCATCCAGCCACGCAGCTCAGGCCTGCCTGCAGTGGACGTTTCCTCTGACGGTCTCCCAACCGAAGCTCATCTCTCCACAGAGCTCTTCAAATTGGAAGGGACTTTTAACAGCCGTGTGATAAAAGAGCAATCAAGTGTGCAGATATGGCGTCATCCCATCACTCTCCCAAATATATTGAGCATAACGCTGTCTGTGCCGACGGCTCGAGGCTGGCTTCTCGTTCGGTCCGCGCAGTGTCGCCGTCTTTCGGATGTGATTTAGCGCTGAAATAAAGAAAGCGTGCCGCGGATGGCCCTTAATCAGCTCGGAGTCATGTGGACACGTAGGAATGTTCAGGATGGTATTAATCGGCGCCTCCCAGTAGAGTTGAGCCGCGCAGCTCCAGGCTGGTTGGATGTCTCCGACTAACGGCGCATTAATCACGGCTCTGCCACCAGTTATCGACGGACGGACGGACGGACGGACGGGGGTGGGGATGGGGGCGGGGGCGGGGTCGGTGCAGGAAGGAATGTGGCCAGCTGATGGTCTCCTAGGCAACCGTTTAAAAACAAAAAAGTGACTGACTCCATAGGGTAGTTGTGTGTATGTGATGTGCTTAAGAGACGACAAGACCTTAACAAGGGGTGTGTGTGTGTCACTGTGGCCCCACTCTGAGTCCGAGCATGGCATCGGTGTTGTGTATCACCGTGGGAACCGTGTCGGCCGCATCCTCGGGGGACCGATCTCTTTAGTTGCGGCTGATCTCCGGAGGGCAAAGTTGATGGACTGTAGAGAATGCATTCCTCTTTTTCCTTTTTCTCTTTCATTTGTTTTTTTTTTCTCGCCCTCCACTCTGTACAGTTCATTCCTCTTACTCTCCACGCCACCATCAGCCCCCTGAGAAGGGTGGTGTGGGAGCTGGGTACCAGACAAGCTCCTTCAGTACTGTAGCGCCGTGTTCCAAATAAAGTAGATCTGCTCTGAAGAGCGAAGTGACTCCCATCTCTTTTGGGTTTGTTGCACCATGCTGTGAGTAAATGGACCGAATCTCGACGTGAATAAATGACCTGTTTTTCTCTTTGTGTGTGTGTGTGTGTGTGTGTGTGTGTGTGTGTGTGTGTTTGTGTGTGCGCGCCTGTGTGTGTTTCTGTTTCTGTTTCTGTGTGTACTTCTTATTTGTCTGGCTGTTTCTGTTATTGTCTGTGTTTATTTGTGTATGTCTGTCTGTGTGTGCTTTTGGTGTGTGTGTGTGTGTGTGTGTGTTTGTTTGTGTCTCTGTGTCTACTGCTTGTTTGTATGCCTGTTTCTGTTATTGTCTGTCTATTTGTGTATGTCTGCCTCTGTGTGTGCTTTGGTTTGGTTTGTGTGTGTGTGTGTGTGTGTCTGTGTGTGTGCTTTTGTTTGGTTTGTGTGTGTGTGTGTGTGTGTAGGGTGCTGCAGCAAACCCGGAGAACGAGGACCAACAGCAGAGGTTGCGAGAGGCGGCCGAGGGCCTGAGAGTGGCTACCAACGCCGCCGCCCAGAACGCCATCAAGAAGAAGCTGGTCAACCGACTGGAGGTACGTACAGTATGCCAGAGAGAACAGTGTAGGGATGGAGGGAGGACACAGATGGAGAGAGACTCTCCATATCTCTATCTATCTCTCTCTCTCCCTCTCTCTCTTTCTCTTTCTCTCTCTATCTATCTATCTATCTCTCTTTCTCTCTCTAACTCACTTGTGTTGTAGAGCTCCATAGCTGTGTGTCCTCATGTAGTATCTTCTGCACATATCCAGCAGTGTCTCCGGTCGCCTGGCCCTAATGCTGGCTGATTAGCAGCAGCCTGTGGCTCATTAGTAGAGGGTCATCTCCAGGTGAGCAGCGGCCAGGGGTAAATACAGTGACCAGGGGTAAAAACAGTGACCAGGGGTAAAAACAGTGACCAGTGC